>NC_046659.1:16486589-16492588 GCF_010883055.1 Belonocnema kinseyi | reverse complement strand
GGGGGGGGGGGTGTACGAGTCGTTACAGGTTTGAGGGAGGCCTTGGAGAGTACCGGGTATCTGTTACGTAATTTAAGTATGGCTCTGGAATATAAGAAACGCAGTTTTTTTTCTCATATTCTCTAATAGTTTCTGCTTATACAAGGAAAGGATCCTAGACACCTAGGCACCTAGGACCTAGAGACTTCCCGCCTATATTTCTACTTTTTACAACCTCATGCCTGATTGTTTCAAAGGGTAGTTTCCCGAATGATGAATGGGCTAGTTGCATTACAGATTAGAGTCCCAAATATTTTCTACGCCACAGGCGTAAACTTGTCAAATCTTACAAGGGATCGTCCCACCGTGCTCCAGATGCGCTAGCGACTATTTACTTGCAAAATACCGTTGTGTTTTACGCCATTGGCATATTACAAATTTAGGATGGTTAATATTTCTTAATGAAGCTTTACATTCTTGATGTAATAATTACTATATGATTTTATTAAAAATGGTTAAAGATCTAGCACGTCAAAGTATGTCCATTCGAAAATGTGCACTAACTTATTTAAGTCCAATTGATTTTGACTTAAATTGACACTATTAAAAGCTGACATCATTAAAACTTAAAATGTTTCGCAAAGACTTCGCATAGATTTAAAAGATTTTATTAAGTCTTCTATTATTCGATAATTAAGATTTCAAAGATTTCTGGTCGATTTAAAGGACTGCATAAAGACTTTAATTATTTAAAAAATATTTCATGAAGGTTTTAGTAATTTAACAGAATTATTTTAAGAACTGGAGATAATACATAAAAAATTATCTTTATTATGATAACATTTTCTAATTGAAAAAATCATTAAAGCCAAAACTTAGTTAAATAATTAAGTTTAAAGGAGTGGATTTGATACATTTTTCTTCATTTATTATTTTATTATGTATAATTGTTACCAACTCCGATCTTCTCTATCGACTTTATCAAATTGTGCCCTGTTTTACCAAGTCAGTAGCCACAAAAAGTAGGTCTGTCTTTTCATTGAATTACATTAAGAAAAAGCAAACATAATTAAAAACTTGATGCTGTTTGCAAATAAACAAGAAAAATATGTGAAAAAATAAGAGTAACTATTACTAATTATCTCAAAAAACAAAAAGTCATAAAAATATGTAGTTTAATATGAATAAAATTTAATTTTGAGGTACATTTTGAAATCAGTTTGAACTTCATATTTCTTTGATTTATTTTTCTGATATTATTGATTTTACTATTTGTTCTGGTTAAACAAAATTGTTTATTGTTGAAATTATTAACGTAGCTAATGAAAAATTAATAATATTTAAGACCTCAATGACAAAAATATTTAAAACATATACATGATCAGAAGAATTAATAAAAAATATATTACTTGTGTCCAATATAAATATAATAATAATTAAAATATGTAAGACTACAACTTAAGTTGCAAAGTGAAGAATCTTTGTACCTTTAAAATCTTAACAATTTCAAGTATTGAATGTATATATTTATTTCAATTGAACCAAACATTATATATACATTTATACAGTTCAATAATTTATTTGTTGCTTAATCTTGAAAGCTTTTTTCTCGCTGCATTTAGCCCTAATAATTTTATTTAAAAAATTAAATTTAAAGGAGATTTCGAATTACATAGTTAATAATATTATTGCAAATCTCATTTCTAAAATAAACAGACTATAAGCTGTTAAAATCTATTTTAAAAAAACGTGCTGTAGTCATAACGCACAGTTGGAGTAAATGCACTTTTTTCATTAAAAAATGTCCAGAGCCTTCAATTTTCTTGCGATTTTGAATTTTTCTGTTTCAAATTAAATATCATTAAATTCTATCGATCTTGACTTTCTGAACTTTTATCTCATCTATATTTTTATTAATAATTTTTCCAGTTAAAGTATGAACAAAGTCTTATTATAGGTGAAAAAACATTTTTGTTACTAAAAGTGCTTCCCATTAATGTAGGAACGACATTTAATAACAGAAACAATTTAAAAGTTTATAATAACTATTGTTATAAACAATTCTTGTGGCAAAATATTAGAATTTGGGATTTTAAATTTATTATTTCCTTTAAGCGCCAGAAAGACTTCAGGTATTCCTTAAAACAATAAATATTTAATGATATTTGATCAAATATAACAATTCAAATTTTTGTAAACAAATTAGATAAACAAACTTACAATGTTGGTCCTTTCGCATAGAAATTTTTTTGCACTGGAAATGTTTTAAGCTATTGGACGAATGACTGCTAGTCACAAAAATATTAGAAAAGTTAACAATAACCAATGTCATTAACAATCCTCGTGAGAAAATATTTAAACTTAAGGTTTTATCAAATTTAAATTTTCTTTGATGGCCAAGTCGGTGGGTTATTGTCAAAAGATTTTGTATTGAGTGACTCTTAGTATGCCGTGTTATGATTCATTTCCAATCTATTACGATTGAAAACCCGACTTTTTTCAAGTGAAACTGGCAACATTGGGAAATTTTTAATGTAAATTGTTTATAAACATGAAAGTTATTATATTCCACAAAATATGATCAAAGATACATTTTTTCGGAATATCTGTAGCCATTGTAGCGATTAAAGAAAAGAAAATTTTTGATAAAATCTCAAGTTTAAATATTTTGTCACAAGAATTGTTAATGACATTGGTTATTGTTAACCTTTCTAATATTTTTATGACTAGCAGTCATTCGTCCAATAGCTTAAAACATTTCCAGTGCAAGAAAATCTATATGCGAAAGGACGAACATTGTAAGTTTGTTTATCTAATTTGTTTAAAAAATTGGAATTTTTATATTTGATCAAATATCATTAAATATTTATTGTTTTAAGGAATACCTGAAGTCTTTCTGGCGCTTGAAGGAAATAATAATTTAAAAATCTCAAATTCTAATACTTTGCCTCAAGAATTGTTTATAACAATAGTTATTATAAATTTTTAAATTGTTTCCGTTATTAAATGTCGTTCCTACATTAATGTGAAGCACTTTTAGCAACAAAAAATTTCACCAATAATACGACTATTTGTTCATTTGTTTATAAAATTTATTTGCAACAAATAAATGGAATGATAGACAAATTATTTGTATTTTATGAGTCGCTAAAGATTAATTTAAGACAATATAAAGTTTTCCTGATCAGTTATTAAAGCGTAAAAAATTGTTATGCACGAAATTTCAGTTTTTCCATACTTTGAGTAGAACAATTATTAATAAACAAATAGAAAAGACAAAAGTTGGGAGCGTCAAGCTGAACGAAAAAAGTGAATTTCCTCCTACTGTGCGTCATGCGTACGGTACGTTTTTTACAGAGTTTAATAGTTTATATTCTGTTCATTTTAGAAATGAGGTTTGCAATAATTTAATTAACTATTTAATTCAAAATCTCCTTCAAATAAAAAATGTTAAATAAAATTATTAAGCGTTGAATGCAGCGAGAAAAAAGCTTTTAACAAATAACAAATAAATAAATAAATAGCAACAAATAAATAATTGTACTGTGTAAATGTATATATGATGTTCGGTTCAATCTAACTAAATATATACATTATATTAAAAAATATTAAATCCATTTTCTCATTTATTAGTCTTTTCATTGACTTTTTACCTAATTATTTCCTCAAACATTTTAATTACAATTACTATTACTTTAAAAAAATATTTTTTTCAAAGCTTGAAATTGTTAAGATTTTAAAGGTGCAAAGATTCTTTACTGTGCAACTTAAGATGTAGTCTTACATATTTTAATTATTATTATATTTGGTATACGTCATATATATTTTATCAATTCTGATCATGTATATGTTTTTAATATTTTTGTCGTTGAGGTCTTTAATATTATTAATTTTTTCATCAGCTGCATCAATAGTTTTAGCAAAAAATATATTTTTTTAACTTTAACAAATAATAAAATCAATAATATGAGAAAAACAAATCACAAAAATATAAATTTCGAACAGCTTTCAAAATGTATCTCAAAATTAAATTTTATTCATATTAAACTACATATTCTCATGACTTTTTCTTTTTTTAAATAATTAGTAATTGTTACTCTTATTTTTTCATATATATTTTTTTGTTTATTTGCCAAAAGCATCAAGTTTTTAATTATTTTTGCTTTTTCTTAACGCAATTCAATGAAGTAAACAGACCAACTTTTTGTGGTGTCATCTGTTGGATTAGTTTCACCGACAATTCCTCTCCGGATCGTAAGTAACCAGAGAGAGACATCGTAAGAAGACAGAGAGAGACAGCGACTGCGCATACGCCATGCGCAAACCAAAAACGCGTCCACGTGATAGGCAGTCAGTAATCACAGATTTGAAACGAGCGCGCAATCGATTTTTCCTCTTCTGACCTATACTTTTCACACCGACATACAGATGTACTTGATTGCGAACACATCTCGTTTCCAATCTGTAAGCCGAAAATGCACGACTCTTTGGTAGTCTTTTATTTATATCTCGATCCCCATTTGAAAGAAATTAAAGAAATTGGCGATTTTAATGTTTCGCAGGATTCTTAATTTCATGTATGCGTGGATTATGAGGTTATATTTTTTCAGGGGTACACAAAAAGAATATTTTTACTCTTATATATATTATTGATGTTAATATTATAAGTATTAAATATTATATTAATATTAATTACTAGTTGACTAACTTTTAATAGAAATAGTTAAACTTTCAACTTAAACAATTAGTTTTCTGCAATAAAATGAATTTTTAATGAAATACATCAATTTAAAAAAATTTATTTTAAATTGTTTTCAACAACATAGTTAAATATTAAAGCAAAAAGTTAAATTTTCATCCAAAAAAGCTGAATTGTATACTAAAAAAAGGCATTTTCAATAAAACACATGAATTTTGCACAAAAGACATTTATTTTCCACCAAAACTAATTTTCTATACAAAAAATGAATGTTTAGTCATAGTTAAATTTTCGACAACAAAATTGATTTTCTACCAAGAAAGACGTGTATTTAATAAAATACAACAAATTCCAACTAAAATTATCACTTTTGAACAAAACATAGAATAGTTAAATTTTTAGTTAAAAAAAAAATGTAACCAAAAACAAAAAGAATTTTTTACAAAATAGTTCAAGAAACATCCTAAAATATTTAAAATTCTTTCAAATCTTTTGAAATTTTTCAAAGCTTTTGAAAATATCTTGAAATTAAAAAAAAAACCCTGAAGTACTTTAGAAATCTTAAAAAAAAGTTTTAGATATTTCAAAAGATTTTTAAAGGATTCGAAAAATTTGAGAGAATTTGAGAAGATTCCAAGAAATTTTCAATTGATTAGAGTAATTTAATATGAGATTTTAAAGGATTTGAAATATTTCAGGGTATTTTTAAAATTTCAATATATTTTCAAGATCTTTAAAAAATTTCAAGAGATTTCAAAAGATTTTTAAGGACTTTAAATATTGGAGGAAGTTCTTAAAGTTGTCAAGCAATTTTAAATTTATTCTCAAAACTTAAAGGAATTTCAAAAAATTAAGAAATTTTTAGAAGGGTTATTTTAAAATATTCCAAAGTACTTTAGAAATCTTAAAAAAAAGTTCTAGGTATTTCAAACGATTTTCAAGGATTTGAAAAATTGGAGAGAATTTTAAAAGATTTCAAGGAATTTTCAATTGATTACAGTAATTTAATATGAGATTTTAAAGGATTTGATATATTTTAGGATATTTTAATAGATTTCAAGGAATTTTCAATTGATTTAAATAATTTAGTATGAGATTTTAAAAGGTCAGTTACACCAGCCCCCCACTCTAAATTTTTGAGTTTTCTATAGCCCAATGAATTGCGCCCCAAATGCGCTCAAATGCGCCACAGATTAAAAATTTTGCGCCACAAAACTGTAGGAGTTATGTCAGGTGTTACGGGGGGGGGGCTTAACGCTATTCCCCCCCCCCATTTGAAAAATCAAATTTTGAATCACATGATCTTGAAGATCTTCAAATG
>NC_046659.1:16474776-16486489 GCF_010883055.1 Belonocnema kinseyi | reverse complement strand
CTCATCTGGAAAAAATCGTGTGACAACTAACTAGGTCACCTTTCAGAGAGGTGTCTTTCAGGGCGACACCATGAGCCCACTCCTCTTTTGCCTTACATTATTTCCACTATCTCTAGCAGTTCGCCATTCCGACGGGTACTTGTGCGGCAAACCTGCAGATCGAAAGTACAAGGTCACTCATGTATTTTACATAAAATCTATGCTAAAAACAGAGAGAAATTGCATCTAGCTTTGGGGATTGTCGAACGATATACTAGGAAAATTGGAATGGAATTTGGGTTAGACAAATGCGCCGAGGGTTAATTTGAAGCGAGGAAAACTTAATGGCATCCCTGAAGATCCTGAGCTCGTTGATAGAAGCGCCATACGACATCTTTGCGCTGGAAAGACTGATACATATCTGGGCGTGCCACAGAGCCGCATTCAGGATGTGACATCTATAAAGGATACTCTCCGAAGCAAATACAAACGTCTCATCCGACAGATTTTATCTTCCGAACTGTCGACGAGGAACAATGTATCTGCAACGAACATGCTTGTCGTCCCGGTCCTACTCTATTCATTTGGAATAGTTCGATGGACGAATAACGAGCTCAGATCCCTTGATATCGGGACAAGAAAAAATATGCACATGAACAAAAGCATGCATCTTAAGTCTTCCGTTCCGCGACTGTACATCTCACGCCGTCAAGGGGGTCGCGGAATATTGAGTCTTGAATGTCTTCACAACAGGATTATTCTGGGTACAGCACATAGAGTTGCAAATGGAAGAGACCCTCTTCTTAAAATGGTCAGGAATCACGAAGAAGTGGGCAAAGGAGCGTTTCTGTACAAAGCAGCGGAGGAGGCTGCTGAAACACTCGAACTTGACTTCAGTATTGGGAGTGAGCAAAATGCATTAAATCTTATCTATCTCGAGTACTCCCTCCTGAAAGCCCGGATTAAGAAAGCACAAGAGAAAAACTTTCGTGAACAGCTCCTCGATAAGAGGATGCACGGTATCTTCCACAGAAATGTGAAGGATCAGTAAATGTTTTGTGAGCTAACGTTTGCTTTCCTTAAATCGCCCGGACTGAAGTCTGGTACGGAGCGTTTCATTTTGCATGCCAAGACGGTGTCATTTCCATCTGAACATATTGTCGCCACATTTAGAGCCAAGACATTCCCGATGATAGCTGCAGGGCGTGCCATGCACACCCCGAGCATTTAGCTCACATACTATCTAGTTGTCCAGTTCACGCGGGAACGACCTACATTCAAAGGCACAATGCGGCACTAAGAGTGCTTTTATTACCATCTCTGTCACTCTTACGGCATTAACCTTAATATCGCTCCTCTAAATGCTCCTAGAGAAATTGAGTCAATTGTCGAGAATGGGAAGTGCCGCATATACTGGACCATTATATTCTCGACAATTGTTTCTGTTGCTCACTCGAGGTCTGACATGATTCTTCTTGACTTCGAGAAGCGAACCATGTTCGTTATCGAATTTTCGGCACCAGCTGACAAAAACATCATAACCAAGGAGAATGAAAAGAAAGAGAGGTATCGAGACCTTATAAGGCAATTGCAACGATTGTACCCGGAATATTCTGTTAGACTAATCGTCCTTATGATCGGCGCTCTTCGACGTGCCAAGCTTTCACTGGCTAATGGCCTAAAAAGCATCCCTGCGTGTCAACAAGATGCTAAAACACTTGCGGGAAAAATGCAGAAGGCGGTTGTTCTTGGGTCTCACCGTGTTCTTAGGGTGCACGAGGCTTTTGCTGGATCGTCGTATTGATTCCTTTGCAGACTGTAACCACCTATCTCACGGTCGTGAGACGTGGTTGTGGCTGAAATTTTACCGCCATTTCGCTGGGAGCGGGTGCAATTATTCAGATTAGCACCCGCTCTCGGCGAAATCCTGCGGTTGTCCTTATGACAAATTTTTATTATATATATGTGCAGCGGTCAATTCCGCGACCTAATATACACTTTGTTTTAAACAAGTCCCTACTTCATATACAGTCTATATATACAAAGATTTTCATTATATACTCATTTGTTTACGTAAAAAATTTATTGTTAGTTACAACGGTTTGTTCAGATACCGTATATGTTTAAGCCTACATCGGGGGCGGGGAGTTGGTGGTAATCAGACCACACCTCTGAATGCCATTTACGGCGTAAAGACCGCCCATCATCATACTTTAAAGTTTATCCATGGGGTTGACAGTAAACACAATATATTTTCATAAAATTTGTTGAAAATGAAGTAAGACAATATCTTTTAGCAATTATAATAACAAATTATGTGATAAAATTTTTAAAATCAGCGGACTATAAAAGACTTAGTTACTTGCCATTTAATTGAAGGTATGTCTTTAACCTGTGAAAAGAGACTTGTTTAACAAATTTTTCGATGAGGTTTTATTCATGTACTCGTATATGAAAGCATTTTTTCTGCCGTTGACTCATACGTGGTATGGTTAGTTCCACGCCTGACTTCTATATATAGTGTTTATTTCCAGGGCTCATATCAAACATTGTTTAGACAATAAGGATATACTATAAAGAAATTTAAATTAATTCACGTCAATCTTTAGCCCTCCAAAGCCTAAGGTTTAATTGCAATCCAAGATTCAATTAAAAAAAAAACAACTTATTATTTCACATCAGCAATCACTGATTTTTCTCAAGTTAGGGTTTCAGGATTTGAAAAAAAGAAGCTTATAGCAAAGTTCTTTTCGCAATGTGATTTCGGGCTATAACACAAAGTCGTGGATAAATAGAAAATTCCGCACTATCCCGACGCTGATCACAAATAACATTTTATCTAACTGCTTACTTGTGCAAGAGAATATTAATGTATTTAGTCCAAAGAAACAGATCGGGAGGAATTTCATTTAAAGTTAAATTATCACAACTAGCTAAAAGGGACTTAGTTAACACATTTCGCTATTATTTTCAATATTCCAGATCCCTATATTGAGGGGCATTTTCCACGACCAATCCTTATATAGTAGGGATAGTTCCACGCCTGATTCTGTTATATAATTTGTATTGCCACAGTATAAGGCATCATGTAAACTATAAACGTATCTATACTCTACAAGAAGGGAAATTTCAAGCTATTAATTCACGGAACTGCTTCTTGATTTTATCACGCCTTTGGCGCAAGAACTAAGATCTCGACAGCCTTGCTTTTCAAGCAACGGACTTTGCTTTAAAAGTCAGGGTTCCGAGATGTGAGTTACTGCGCCAAAGGCGTGATAAAATCAAGGAGCAGTTTCGTGAATTATTATCTTGGAAATTCTCTCCGTGTAGAGAACATGACAATGATGGAGTTTTCTCTTGTTAGGATGGCGGGATTCGAAAAGAAAAAGCCATATCACCATAATCTTTTAGATACAGTGCAGTCTCACAAGAAACGTTCGTATATGTATATATTCGTATATGTTTCGTGGGTGTCTCTCGATTATTTTAAGCCAACAAAAAAATCGCGTTACGCGTTTTTGAGAAAACTATTTTTTTATTTTTAACGATTAAAATTCCGTGTTTCTCAAAACAAACGCATAATATAGATAGCAGTTCTTGGTTAAAAATTGTTTTTTCTGAAATATAATATAAAATTGTACTCTCACTAGTTTTTTGTTTCGTGATAACTAGTTTTTCCTTGCAAATAAAATATGTGAATCGATCAATATGTAATAAAATGGTATGTATTTAAGTAACTTCAACATTTTATTATTAAATTTTTTTTAGTTCAATAACAATGTAAACAACATATTTCATGAGAATATTAAGTTTTCCGAACTTGAAAATAAAGAAAAATTGTGTTTTATTTTTTAAATAGAACAAGCATAATTATGAGCTATTAAAAATCTCATTATTCTCGAAACGACGGAAAATATGAATAGTGATTCCTAATTCAAAATATTCAAATTGTTCTACTTCCTGAAATCTATAAAGATATGCACCCTCGCCAAATATTTACCTTGTGTGCGTTAACCAATTTAAAAAAGCGATAAAAGTAGACTATGAAGTAGAATTGATTTACCACTATTACTGAACTAGAAACAAAAATCTAGCAAGAGTATATTTTTATAGATTTCAGAAAGAGAAACAATTTTTGACTATGTGCTGCTATTAATATTTTCCTTCTTTGTCGATAAAAATGAGATTTTTAATAGTTAAAAATGAAAAATCGCATCTTCTGAAAAATGCGCACTACGATTTTTTTCATTCTTGGCTTAAAATAACTGAGGGCAACCTCGAAATATGCCCAAAAGAGAAACTGTTATTGCTTTTGGGTTCAAAATGATTCGCGTTGAAGAAAAAATAAATTGGATATTATTTAGAGGTCCCTCATCACGAATTTGTCTGTGTTTACAGAAGAATTATTTGTTTTCGATGACGGTAGATCGTTGTGCAAAATTGTACAGAATGTAGAAAATGGGACTCATTAAAATTAGTTTTTTTATCATAAGTTTTTTTTAAATTTTTGCATGCTTATTGGGTTGTCTTTAATACACATTTAAATTATTTTTATGTTTTTAAAAAAGAATTTACATAAACATGTAAAATTACTATTCTGAAAAATTAGTTTGAATTAATTTTTTTTCTTAAGAACATACAAATAATTTAAATATATATTAAAGACCTCTCAAAAAGTGGAATAGAGGATGAATGACGCTTTTTACTATAAACGATTTATTTTTCCTTCCTCGTGGTTCATTTTGAACCCAAAAGTAGGGATGTAAGCCATGAAACGTTTCATTAAAGCTGTGAAACTTTTCACGTGAAAAGTGAAAACGTTTTATGTTTAAATTTTCATATTTTTTCTGAAACATTGGGACGAGGGGGAGAAAATTTATTTTTCGTATGCGCAGATCGGTTTGGCCTCTAAGGTCAGCACAGGATTGCTTTTATTTTATCAATATGAATTTTTCCGCCGCCATATTTAATACATTGAAATGTCTCACGAGACCCCCAATATTTCATTAAACTTTTCATCATGCCAAACTTTTATGAAACTTTACATCCCTACCCAAACCAAAGGAACTAAAAATAGGAAATGCAAGCTTAGATTCAAACTTGCTTTTTTTGCACTCTTAAGACCATGTGACGAGTGGGTCACGTGACCAGATTCCTACCTTCGAGACACTTTTTTAATTTCCTGTCTTATTTTAACACGAAGCGCCACATCGAGTTGAAAATTTAAGATAATAAATAAGACGCACTAAGAAAGGTGGGTATGGTCCTTTTTTAATAATTATGAAAAAAGTAAAAAAAAAATATTTATAAAAAAAACTTGTTTCATAATTATTGAAATTTATGAACAGACCCACCTTTTTTGAACGTCTGATTTATTATCCCAAATTTTCAACTCGATGTGGCGCTTCTAGGTCGGAGTTACCCCTCCTCAAACTATTCGGGAAAAGATTCAAGCAGATACGAAGGTACCTGGAACGAATCTCGAGAAGAGTACGTTTGCACTGAACGAACTCTACCCCAGTCCTGTCCTCAAGAGATCGATCTCTCAGTGAGCCACAATCTGCCAGTCCTAGTGCATCTTTCGGAAAACAAACTTTATTGGATGGCGCCACATACAATATGTATTCGAATCGTGATAAATAGTGTCAAGTTTGAACTATTGTTGACTAATGCATTTTTATTTATTTTTTTCATGAATCATCATTTATCAGTATTTGACAAACATCTACTTTGTTAACTCTTTTGCATTTGTTCACATAATTTTCATTTGTTGAAATCTATTATGTTTTCAGGTATATAAGCAGCAAAATAAATTTTTTTCTTCAAATTGCCTCAAATGTACGATTGGCCTAGAAAAGACAAGAGAAACATTCCATATAACCAAATTGTCAAAAGATTTAAATGTTTTCAGTTGCATTGCTTTGTTTGCTGGCAAGAGAATGCTCTTAAATATTTAAACAATATTAATTTTGTTATTTTTCGACAGATTCCAATATTTTCAGGTACTACTCTGTTTTTCCAACAATATTCTAAAATTTTTGAACAAGTTTTACATGTTAATGTTTCAACAATTTAGTTTCTTCATTTTGTTTACAGAACGTATTTTCTGCTTTCTGTCGATAAGAATAGCGTACAATCATTAGAATCAAATAAATGTTACATTTTGTAGGGAAACAAATCGTACAAATAATGGATCATTTACACAACATTAATATATTCGCAGAAAAGAATTTAGTGCCTAAAAATATTGCAATCGGTCTACAATTTTGTGATATAAAATGTTTCTCCTAACTTTTCTATAGGTAATCTATATGTACTTCAAAAATGGGTATTACTCGTATTTCAATGACTGTGAAATTTTTCAGACAAATTATTTTCATGTAATCATGGATTAAAAAACTGATGACGTCTGCAAAATATAATCATCGCGCATGTTTCAATTGAGGACAATTGTTTACCAAATTGAGAAATTCATTTACGAAGAAATGTTCCTTTTTAAAACTACCCATCCCAGTTCAATTTTTTGATTACATCGAAATACAAAAAGTTCGAACTTTTTCAAAATTTGAAACATCTTTTTATCAATTTTAGACATTTTTGTCAACATTTTAAAAATTTACAAAAAATGGGGGAAGGACTTCAACTGAACAAACATATTCTCTTAAAATTCATAGGTATATTTTGAACATTTCAAGGCAGTTTTTTCAGCTAAATATTTTTATCGGAATTGAAGAGCTTTTGAATAGATTAAAAATATGTTCAAACTTGGAAGCGTTACCGAAAATTTATTAAATATTTTGTATTTCTTCCAAACTTTTCAAAGTACGAAATTTATTTAAAAAAGGCTTCAATTTTTCCTAATATTTTGTGAAATCCTGTAAAATAATTGTTTTTCTTAATGTTCTAGATCTGAAGTTTCATTCTAGTTTCATTCTTTTTTGACACATCTGAAATATTCAAAAACTTGTTCTCATTTTCTCAAGAATCTTATAAAATTTATATTAATTACTTTAAAAGCACTCGGCGTTACATGAAAATATTGTTTTATTTCTACACAGTAGTTTATCCTCAAAAAGATTTTTTTTATTTACAAAACGTTTATTATATTTTTAAACATAATACAAAAAATGTTACATAACTGTGGAGAGGGAGGAGTCGAAGAAGATGTTATGGTATTCTGAGAGGGGGGGGGGGTTACAAAAAATCGAAAATAACTTTATGTAGTATGTGGATGCTCCCCAAAAAAATTAGATAACAAATGTGAAGGAGTACATTACACGCAAATAAATGTTACTGTAAAAATTTAATTTTTGAGACAATTTTCTGAAAAGAACAATTGAGCCAAAGGTTTTAGTATTGTTCGTTCAAAGTTCGGTCGTCAGTCAAATGCTCTACAATGTGTAGCCAGTTTCCTAATCAATTAGAGTAACATTTTAAAATATTTTCTGACCTTTAATGAAAAATGCCATTAGGACAATTTGCCGGTCTCTTTATCTTGTACCAGAAAGTTTGACGATATTTTCGAGTATTCTTTTTAAATTTTTTTGCAAAATTAGGTAATGCTCGGAATTTTTTAATTTTTGTCAGAAGTATCTGCTTAAGGGCATACTCTCCGGCGACCACGTGACCAAACCAGTCCCCGGATAAACATTTTTTCTTTGTGTTCACCATGTCTAAAGGCACTGATATATCACCCTCAAAGTTTGGAATTTAGGAAATGAGACAATAAATTGCTTTTGTATATTTAGTTTGAGTAATAATTTTTAAAAAATTATCCCAGAGAAAGTAAATATGCAAAATTATTTTCATTCTTTTTTGTGCTCTCTGTGTCCACACGGATCTAGATATTGTCTTTAAAAGTTTAGAGATTAAATAAAAAGCACTAAAGAACGTTTTTACACATTAATATTTTTATAAGTTATAGAAAGTTTATTTATAAATTGATAAAATATGATATTACTATTCGGGTTGTAGCACTTTGCAGATAGCTTTTGGTTTGATGCATTTCAGATTTATGTATTCGCGTATATTAAGCATTGACACAAATTTTGGACATTCTGTATAACTTTCTAAATCCTGAACACGAGATTTCAAACCGTGTGGGCATAGTGAGGACCAAAAAATGAAAATCATTCCATAAAAAAATTTCATGAGCGAACTTAGTCACGTGATCTCGGCTTTATCGACCTTCAAAGTTTCTTTTTTTCTCCGCTAGAATTCGCTAATAACGATTCAAAAATAATGATAGGTTACGTGTGTGCAGATATTTATTTGTTGATTTGCAACGAATGTGCAAATCTGATTGATTATATTATATTTTTTAAATGTTTAGACGATTCAGTCCAAAATTTGTGTCAGAGCGCAATATACGCGAATCAAAAAATATGAAACGCATCAAAACAAAAATTATCTGTAAAGTGCTATAACTCGAATGGTAATCTCCTATTTTATCAATTTACAAATAAACTTTATTTGAACGTATAAACATATTCATGTATAAAAACGTTCTTTAGTACTTTTTATTTAATGTGTCAAATTTCAAACACGATATCTCAATCCGTGTGAACACAGTGAGCACCAAAAAAAATGAAAATAATTTTGCATATTTACTTTCTCTCGGATAATTTTTTCAAAATCATTACTCAAACTAAATATACAAACGCAATTTATTGTACTATTTCCTAAATTCCAAGCTTTCAGAGCGATATATCATTGTTTTTGGACATGGTGAATACCAACAAAAAAAATATTCATAACCAGGGACTGGTTTGGTCGCGTGATCACCGAAGAGCCCCTTAACGAACTTGATCTTCATTTTGGGGCCCTGCGAAAAATATAGCAAAATTTGACAGCCTATCTAGATACGTTTTCTGGCTGAAGTCCCTATAATGTTTTCTAGCTATTAGGCCGATATGTCTTTAGGTATAATGACGCAAAAATATAAACCATATAAATACTTAAATCTTTATTATGTATTAGATACATACATGACTTAATTATTAAAAATCTTCAATTGAAAACAGTTAGTTATAATCAATACATATCAATATGTACACTAGGGCGTATCAAAAAAAAGTTGTAAACGAAGATTTTTTGAGGTTATACGCGCACTGATAAAAGAATACTCACTTTCCTTTGAGAGCTTCAATATAATTGTGGAGGTTACAGCTAATCAAAAGATCTCTTATTTCCATAATCGTTTCCATCATTTTCGTTGCATTATGGTATATATTACTCATTTTTTAACTCTTGCATTTCAATTTGTAGGACTAAAACTGATGCTACAATTATTTTAGGGTCGAATTTTTAGCTGTACGAGCAAACTAATCATAGGAAATATGCTGTTTGATCATGACTGCTAGAATGTTTAGCAAATAATGATAGAATTATCTCCCACATTTTCTGTCTGCAGGAGACAGACGGTTTCTATATCTTAGCTATCTAGTTTGCAGTTCTGCCTAAACTTTATTGCACATTCAGCTATATCTCCCCAGCAATATATTTCTAGCCACAACAGCTATACCATTTTTTCAGTGTATAGATCCGTTAAGAAGTAAAAATAAAAGGTGTGATCACTGCACAGGCACATTCTCATCGCGCGCTGTGCTCGCGGTTAGCTTCGTTCGCAAGTTTGAGCGCGCCTAGGGCGCGCTAGTGTTGGTACTCGGGCTTCCCGCTCGATAATACTCGTATATCTGCCTCGCGCTTTGTGCTCGATAATGTATTTACCCCACATTTGTGCACTGGTCTTCTAAAATTAAAGGTCAAAGCATAGACAAACGTAACATCGCGTATCTTGTGCTTCGTACTCGATTTTTTCGAAAATTATATTGTCTTATTTTTATAATTGAAAACCCGTGCGCATCCTATTAAACGAAAACTGTTACTAAACATTGTGTTATTGCAACTTGTGTTCTTTTTCCACAAATTTAATGTGTTCATTTTAAATTTAATTTTTTACAATTTAAATTAAAAATACGCGTCATAGCGTCAGGTGGATCTAAGAAAATTCGTAAATATTTTAGGCGAGAAATTTTGGTAAATAAAATGTTATTGTACTTTATGTCCTTTTTACAAAAAGTTAATTTTTGTATTATTAATATATGTTTATAGCAAGAGATTACAACAAATTTGTGGATATTGTTTGGTTAAACAAGTTTTGTCTTTTTAATCCGTTTCGTCTGCTGTGTCGTTTATCCAAAAAATTTATTTTTTATTTGTTGATCGTTCTTGGACGAACAACTTTTGTCTATTAATTTTTTTCGTACCTTGTATCGTTTTTGAAAACATTTAATTTTTTTATTTTAATGTTATTTCATACGATCAAAACAGAAGGTACGCTTGCCATCAAAAAATTATTCATGACAGGTGTTGATGAGTTTTCTCTCTTTTTTGGAAGAGCAACATTTTTCTATCCATTTCTTCATACCAAAAACTATACACCCTATCAAAAAATGACTAATAAGACATTTGTAGCTCTTTTTTGGACAAAACAACTGTTCTTTCATTATTCCTTTTTCGTAGGTTGTGTCATTTGTTCAAAAATTTAATTTTCTCATTTTTAATGTTGCTTTTTACAAATAAAACAAAAACTACGTGTCCAACAAAAAAAGGGCATTGTAACAAATTTGTAGATCTTTGTTGGGTGCATAAATATCGTTAATTCATTATTTTTCGTATCTTGCATACTTTGACCGCAAAATGGAATTTTACATTTTTCAGTATTTGTTGCGCGATCTAAATTAGAATTTTGTATTTCTCGAAAAAATTCCAAAAGTTATGATAATCTTTTAGAGCTTTCAAAAATCAACGTTTTTCTTCTGGTGACTTGTTTTATTTCGTGCGTTTTTTGGCTCAAAATTTTCATTTTTTTTTAATTTTGTAAATGCTATAACTTTGATAATTTTTTTCTGTCAAAAACAGTTATTGGGATCAGTTGTTCGTCTTTTTGAGTACTACAAACAGGAGTGCATACAATTTCTAAATATTGAAAAAAGTTGTCTCAAAATTTTCGAAAATGCCCCAACTTTTTGAATTTTTATCCAAATTATTTTATCCAAAATTATCCAAATTATCTGCTGAGTTTTTCTGATATTGTGGTGAAATTTGAGGTGAGTGGATTGTGGAAGTGTGTGGAAGGGTGTGGAGGTGAGAGATCTAATTGTGGGATTGTGAGATTGTAAAGGGGAGGTAGATATTTTGGAGGATTGAGAAAGATTTGTGTGGAACTTTGTTTGGAGATTTGTGACAGGGTGGGAAGACTGTGTTGACGGATTGGTAGTAGCAGGGTTGGGTAGCAACAAAGAAAGGCGTGACAGGTAACAGACAGCAGCGATAGAGGCAGGGAAGATAGAAGGCGGGAAAATTTGAGTTTTATTAATGGCTAGTGGAGCGAGCATCTCCTCGGAAGAAATAAAATTAGAGCAGGAAGTCTTCAGTACACCGAAAGAGATAAAGGAAAGAAAGGCAAGGGGGAAGTATAAAAAAACTATAGAAAAGGAAAGATTGAGAGCAAAAAGCGTAGGGTCCTTAGAAGCATTTATCAAAAGGAAGAGAGGGGAGAGGGAAAGCAGTGAAGAGAAGGAAGATATCGGGGCCAGTATAAAATACCAGAAAATTTTTAGATCGCCGTCGGAAAAGCAGAGTTTGGTAGGGAAAAGCGATAACAGGGAGGGTGCCGACGGTAGCGGAGATGAAATGTCGATGAAAGAAGAAAGGCTAAAGGAAATTAGAG
>NC_046659.1:16464812-16474676 GCF_010883055.1 Belonocnema kinseyi | reverse complement strand
AAGGATAAGATTGTAAAAAATATATAGATGTAAACGGAAAGATTGTAAGGAATGGAAGTCATGTAAACCCTTAGGGGACACATTATGAATAAAGAAGAGTGTACTGAAGGCCAACCTGCTACACTAATTTTGTTTAAAGCATCGTGCTCACACATAGGCAGACGTACATACATACATATATACATACATACATACATACATACATACATACATACAATAACCATACATACATTTCAGAAATATTATGTAACAATTGTACATGGAGAAATGTACCAAAATTTCAATAGTTGCAGACTTTGGTGAAGTTTGTCTGGAGTAAAATTTTTACAGAGTATACTTTAAGCCCTTGAGAATAAATTTAGAAAAGAACGACTGAAATGGTCAAAGCTTTATATTAAACAATGGGGTTTGAAAAATGGGCAAAAACTGATGATTTAATTTTAACTCTAGTTTCACCGGTAGGCTATACAGGTGAAGCGTTTATGGATAGTGTATTAAACGGCCGAGTCGAACCTATTCTATTAGAAATTTGAAATACAAATTGACCCTAAAGGGAATGGCACACGGTAAACACGGTTAACCGGGTAAAGGTACGAGCACATCATAAAACCATAATTTTTTTAATTTTTTAGGATTTAAAAAACTTTTGGGTAAAATTAATTTCGCCGAGTGTTAAGAAATAAAATAAATTATCTTAAGATTTATGGAAAAGTGGTAAATGATTGTTTTGTAATGAATTCTAAGAGAAAATTGAAAAAGATTATAGAATATTTTGAATTATTTCCTAAAATTTGGAAAAAAGTTTAAATGATCTTAAAGCAAAATTTTGCAATTTTGCCATATTAAATAATTCTAGAAAAAATGCCAATCCCATGAAAGGGATAAGTTTCGAACCAGACGGATACCTTGTCAACCAAGAAGGTTAATTTTCTACTAAAAAAATATTAATTTATAATAAAATTTTCTAAATGATAAAGAAATATTTAAAATGTTAAGGGAACTTTCAACCTAATAGTTACATGTTCGAAAAACAATATTAATTCTACACCAAAAAAGTTTAATTTTCTAGAAAAAAGAGGTATTTTCAACCATATAATCGAAATTTAAACCGAACAATATAAATTTTCAACCAAAAATTGAATAATGAAATTTTCTGTCGAAAAAATTAATTTTCACCAAAAAAAGTTCAGCAAAATAGTTAAATTAAAAAAAGAGGATTGTTAAATAAAATGATGAATCATCAGCCAAGAAGATTAATTTCCAACAAAGTAGTTTTACTTTCTACTAAGTAGTTAAAGCTCTAAAAAAAAGATTTAAATTTTAATCTAAAAACAGCTGAATTTCGCCAGAAAAGACGAATTTCCACGAAAATAGTTCAATCCTCAACCAAAAAAAAAAAAAACCAGGCGTTCTACCAAAAAGTAATCGCTACCAAATTTGTACACCTTTTTTGAACGCCAACTTTTAATTGATTCATTTTTTTTCGTACGCTGCGTCGTTTTCCCAACAATTTCTTTTTTACATTCTCATCATTTATGATAGAGAAAGTATTAGAATTGTCGGAAATTTGACATCACACTTTTTCAACGGATCTCCACGTTTCGAGAACCCCTGAATCCGAAAATCAGGTTTTCACGATGGCGTCTGTCTGTCCGCCCGTCTGTCCGCCCGTCCGTCCGTAAACACGATAACTCTAGAAAAAATGAACGAATTAAATCCATCTTTGGTACACTTTTTCTAGGTCCTAAAAGAAAGGACGAGTTCGTTAACCAGCCATTTTTGATAAAAATTCAAAAAGTGAGCGCATTTTGAATATTTTTGAGAACACTTTTTTCTAAATTTTAAAATTCTATGTACGGATATTTATAGTATTGAAAAGAATAAACAATTTATCCCAATGAAATTTTCCGATAAAAAGAAAATTATCAGAGTTAAAGCGTTTTCAAAATTTGTTTAATCAACCGAAAATCAAATTTGGAAGCCGAAAAACACACGATATAAAAAAAAGTCAAGAGAAGAAAAACATTTCTTTTTGAAATCCCTACAAGATTATCATAAACAATTTTTGGATTTTCTTCAAAAATCGAAAATTAAAATTTTGATAGCACAAAAAATAATGGAAAATAAAAAATTCCATTTCGTGGACAAACTATGTAGGATACAAAAAAAGATGAATTAAAAAAATGGTTATTCCAAAAAAGATCCACAATTTCGTTAAGAATCACTTCTTGATAGGATGCGTACTTTTTGTTTTATTCGTGAAAAATAACGTTGAAAAAAGTAAAATAAAAAAAAATGTTTGGAAAAACAACGAAAGTTACGAGAAAAAAATCCAACAAAACCTGTTTAGAAATGTCTGTCGGAAATCGAGCGCGCAGCGCGAGTGTCACGATGAGAACGTGTACCTCAAAGCCTACAGAGCTTTGAGAAACTTAATCTTTGACTATACTTAATTAAGTAGACAATTCAGAATATGAAGACGCATATAAATACCGCCATCTAAAAGAGATCTTTTTGATAAAGTTTTTTTCAAGCATTCCAAATGCAGAGAATAAATATCCGAGCGCGAAGCGCGAGGTAACCTATTATCGAGCGCGAAGCGCGAGATTCAACCGTCGGGCGCTCTAGGTGCGCTCTAACTTGCTATCCTATCAAAAAATAATCAAAAACAAATATGTCGCTCTTTTTTTGGGTTAACAAATTTTGTCTATTAATTTTTTTCGTATCTTGTGTGGTTTGTCTAAAAATGTAATTTTTCTATTTTAAATGCAGTTTTTTGCGAATAAGACAGAAAATACGCGCCCTACTGAAAAGTGATTTTTGCGTATTTTGTATAGTTTGTCCGAAAAATGGAATTTTTTATTTTTCATTATTTTTTGTGCGGTCGAAATTTCAATTTTTGATTTTTGAAGGAAATTAAAAAAGTTCTTGTAATTATCCTGTAGGGTGGTTAAAATTCGATGTTTTTCTTTTTTTGAAGTTTTTCATAACGTGCGTTGTTTGGGTTAAAATGTTCATTTTCGTCTGTTTTTTGGAGTTTTGTAAATGCTATAACTCCGGTAATTTTATTTACCATACAAAAGTCATAGGGATAAATTGTTCATCTTTCTGAGTGCTACTAATAACCGTGCATAGAATATTTAAATCTTCAACTGTAAAGCTCGAACTTTATGTATTTTTATAAAAAACGGTTGGATAACGAACTTCACCTTCAGTTTTCAATACCAAAACAGTGTACCAAAGGCTAATCTAAGAGATTCATTTTTTTTAAGTGATCGTGCTCACAAAAACATACAGATGTACATACATGCAACCATACATACATACAGACACATGCGCAAAAACCTGTTTTTTGGATTCGGGGGGTCTCAAAACGTGAACAATTGACAAAGAGGGGGAGGGGGGTAAATTTTACACAAATCTAATACCTTTTCTCATGCGAATGTAATATTTGTTTCAAGAATTACAGACCTTAATAATTATTTCAACACTTACGATCAACACCCATCAGTATGGGTCAATATTAACGATTTAATTAATTTTATTCACAGTTGTAAATGTTATTCATTTTACATTATTCAATATTTCTGTCAATATGAAGACATTTTTATTTAATTGTAATTGTAATTTAATATTAATTATTCATAAATTGAACAATTTATTAATATATTATACAGTAACAATCAATTAATAAATTACTGCATTATTGTCTCATTATTAAATAATAGTATTTAGTTATGTTTTAAACATGCGTACAATACAATTTGGCATCTGTCAGAAATTGATAAATTACTATAAAGTAGCTTTTATTCTGATTTTAAACTAAGAAACTCAGATTTTAGAATTGCGTTGCATGAACTGAGAGTAAAACTCAAGTGAGCTGAAACTAGGTTCTAAACCTAACGCGTTCGGATTGCATTCTACGCCCTTTGGGCTCGTTTGAAATCATCTTCGGTTAAGTTCTCATCAGGAGTAAAACCTTCCGACCGTCTGTAGGTTTAAATCTACCGAAGATGGATTCACGGGTACTTTCTTTTTATCAGTACACAAACCGAAGGACCGATCCTCTGTACCTACTCTCCACGGGATTCAAACGCTAACCAGATACTGCCACAACCCATCCGTTTCTGAGTGATTGAAAAGCAGGCAACGTCCACTCGGGATGGGATCACTTTCTCCCAGCAGTAAGTATTTTCCGATCTTGAGGAGAGTTATACCTCACGATTACTTTTTCGTCGGTTCACCGTTTAAGACCCAAACTGATCTGAACGTTTTACTCTCAGTCCCTGGCCTTAAACAGTATATTGCGATACTTTTTATTAATTTCATGGAAATACCGCACTTTCTATCCTACTTTAAGCTGTAAATTGCTATAGATGTAAAAGATCAAGTATTTTACGAAATTATATTTAAAAATAAATAAATAAATAAATAAATATATGTAATGATACGAAATGCGTTATAATTATAAATTAAAATAGGGTATTTGCACACGGGCGGCCGAATGTCCAGGAACGGCCCTACTCACAGTACAGCGAAAAGTCTTAGCAAATATTTTGGAAGAGAGACTCAAGCGGTTCGAAACCCGCTACGTTCCAGATTTTTAATAGCTTTAGGCATACGATTATACGATAAGTGGTCGTTTATGTAGTGGTGCCTGATGGTGTATAAATAAAACTTATTAAGTAATAATAATATTCAAAACGTACACTTTTTTTCGTTCGAAAAAAGATTATTTGAAATATTTTCTAAAAGTTGAGAAAAGATTGTTAAACTTTTTCAAACATATTTTCCACTGCGAGTTGTGGAAAAACGCCGAACTTTTTTTGTGAAATAGTGAGCCAGCTTAAAATCCTAGCGTTCGGAAATTTTCCTACCACAAATTAAAAAAAAAAATCTGACACCTCGCAGGCTAGCTAATAACCCTAACTTTCGCCAGTTTTTCCCACCATATTTATGCATTAGGAAAATTTCCCGAAAGTTAGGGTTATAAGCTGGCGCACGAATTTCGGAGATTTTGCCGAACAAATTTTCACAGTGTATAACACGTACTAGAACAAGCTAGCGCGCAACACAACCCTTGCAGTTCTCTGCTACATAATTATTCTTAATATTGGAAAAAAAGAGAACTCAATTATTCAATACTCCTTCTTTTTAAACTTATACTCGTCAATTCATGTCTATCTTTTTCTATCCTTTGTTAATGTAACTCTCCTTCTATCCTTCTCAATAACTTATTCTTTTTCAGCCCAGAACATTAACACCTCGTCTATTCATGTCAATCTTTTTCTATATCTTTCAAATTAAAGGTAGTCTATATATTTTTCTTATGACCCACTTTCCAATGTCATTGACGTGAATATTTTTCTACATCTTTCTTAAAATAATTCGACGTGTTCTTTTCAGTCCTCTCTTGTGCAACTCGCTCTATTCATCGTCTGTATACGTCTATCTTTATCTATCCCTTTATCTTTGTAAAACGTCTCCTTTCTATCCCAACTTAACATTGTTTATTCATGCCTATCTTCTTTCTATGCTTATCTTCCAGATTAAATAAATACTCGTCCTATTTTTTTATCTCCTTTTGTGTAACTTAATCTATAAAGGTTATCCCCAGTCTACTTACGTCTATCTTTCTTTATTCTTGTGCCAATATAAATCTCTGAATATTTTCCTTAATTCGTTTCCAACGCACATACTATTTTCTAAGTCAATTTAATCCTATTATATTATTCTCTTGTTCAAATTAATAATCGTATGCATTGTCATTTAGGAATATAGTTCAAAACCTCTTCCGCACAATCTTTTAAAATAACTTGAAAAACCAATAAAAATTGAAGCCAAAAATGGATTAATAATTGTTTTTTGCACATGTGCATTCAAACGCATGTCATACACGTATAATTTAAAACACAGAGGCGTAAAACTCTGCGCATTTAATATACTTTACTTTATAATTGCACATGTTATGTCTTTTGCTCGACTAAAATGCCTATTCTGGGACATTTCCGGAAACGTACTCCATTCCGGAACATTTCGCCTTAAACAGAAACTGACCGGTTTCTTGCAGTAACGGTGTTCGCGCATTTTCAGAAGTCACTTTTTTACATTTTTTCTTCATGATGTTACGTGCAAAACAAATTAAAAATAAGTGGTTCTAAAAATTCAAGGACTCTTTTACAAGAGAAAATGTATGCAGTATATCTTATATTCCTAGATGGACGGATGTTTTCCGCGACCAACTCTTACGTGGTATGGTTAGTTCCACGCCCGACTCCTATATGTGTGTACTTCCCACATGAATGTATACTTTCACGATGCTTATATCAAACATCGTATAAGATGAGGATTATATTTACAAAACATGATTTAATTCAAAAATCTAATTAATTAATATCAAAAATCATTGAGTTTTTCCTATGTTTGGAGGTCAGGATATACAAAGAAAAATCCACACAATTAGAATATTTGAGAGAACGTAATTGAGCTGCCGGATCGAAGAAGGGCACATAAACTTATTTCGCTGGGAGTGGGGAGACCCCTGGAGGCTTTCAGAAACATTTTAGAATTTTGTTTTTTAAAGACTATATTTAGGTGTAGAATTTTATTGTGCATCTTTTTTCATTCACGCAAAAAGTTGTAGCTTTTTTAGTTTTATAATTAAAGCCAAAAAACTGGCTTTTTTGTAAAAATTAATTTTGATTCGCTTTTCACTTCAACTGGTGCTCAGTCAGTCAGTTTTAAGGATTTTTCAATAAATTTTTCAGGGAATGTAGTTTGAAATGTCCTTTGACTGATAGAGTAAAATACGCTTTCTTAAGTTTTTATTGGAAAAAACAATCAATTGTTAGCTATTACTTAATTCTACCAAAATTATCAGGAATATCTTTACAAAATCAACAATGTTCAAGAAAAACCCTTGTCAAAGGTACGGCGCATCAGCAAATATGAATATATTGACACACAAAGAGTGTGATAACTTCTTTATCACTTAATAAAAAATAAAAAATAAATGAGAGTACTTTCGTGCTATTACTGAGCTCTATTGAATCGCGAAAAGAACAGTCGGAAAGAAACAATCACTTTAAATAAATATTACCAAATATGGATTTTGAACCATTTATAAATTGAACACGACCATTATCTTCTGCAGAGACATAAGTTAATTCATAATAATTAGTTTAAGACAATGAAACGCATTTCCGAAATTAGGCACTTAAGCTTTTATGCCCTGGGAACCTCCAAATATACAATTGACTGTCTGGATGCAATAAGGGGTCGTCCATAAATAACGTGACGCAAATTTCGGCCTTTTTTGCCCCCCCCCCCTGCGTGACAAACTGTGACGGTAGCTCCGGCCCCCCCTCCATAATTGCGTGACACTTCTTATGACCCCCCCTCCCCTGTGAAAATAAAAAAATTCAAGGATATAAAGTTCAATAAAAAATTTCTGATCAAAATCTCATATATATATTTTGTCATAAAATTCAACACAAAAATGAAACAAATATTGCTTTTATGACTTTTTGCAATATACATAGATATACAAACGTTAACTTACCGTTTAAAAATGTACTTCATCTGTATTATGTAGATGGCAGTACCCGTCACTGACACACAGTTGCTTGATCATCGCCCCCCCTCCCCTAGACACGTCACGTAATTTATGGACGACCCCTAATGGCGTTCGCGCCTTTTCAGAAGTCACTCGTTTCTCATTTGATTTAATGATTTTATGTACGAAACAAATTAGAAATAAGTACTTCTAAAAATGCAAGGACCGTGTTATTGCAAGCAGCCAACCACTTAATAGTACAAAAAAATGTACTTAATCTAAATAAATAAGTATAAAGGAATTTTAGGTAAATGTTAATGGCTTGAACTCATTTGAGAAACTTTGCAATAATTTTTAGTTTCATATATTCTTAGATGGAGGGTTGTATCCCGTAACCAACTCTTATGTGGTACAGTTAGTTCCACGCCCGACTCCTTTTTATAGTGTATACTTCCACGACGTTCATATCAAACATCATATTATCAATAAAATGTAGTATATAATTTGAATAATAAATTATAATCTACAGAAAATTTGAGAAAACGCGTATCAGTTTTTATTCTTCTAAAGAACATGGTTTCATTTCAAATAGAATTTAATTTTAAAAACCTAATTAATTCAGATCAATATTTATGGACGCTTCTAATTTTTAGAAGTTCAGAATAGGAAAAGAAAAGCACATCCTTTTGAAGAGAAGACAGAACTGAGAATTTTTTTTTAAATTCAAGGTTTTCTCAAATTTTGTACTTCGACTTCAACTTTTAGCATGACCTAGGAAGATTGTTGCAAAAATCTGAAAATTATATAACTATATATTATATGATTACATTCATACGCCAAATAAAGCTAATCTATCCTTTAAGCGATATTATATTTCACACATCTTATGAAGGCCTCTTCTTGTTATAAATTAAAACGAGCGTCGGCTTAACTCTGTCTAATCTAAATGTCTAGTACCGAACATAGTTACCATCCCAAGGTCCTGCCAGCACTGCGCCAGTACTGGCGGTCAGTATTACGCCGACACTACCAGTACTGGCGGTCAGTATTGCGCCGACACTGCCAACGCTGGCGCAGTACTGCGCCAGTAATCAATTTTCCATTAGGTGATCGTGGAAGTAACCGTACCGCACATAACTATCGTGGAAAGTAGCACTTCATATAAGGATGTATAAAATTAAAAGTAACAGCAAAAATCATCAAGTTAATGCTTTTTCAATACTTTTGAGTTAAATATTAAAAGAAAAAACTCATTTTCTCTGAGAAATCATGGAAAATGAAAAAAAAAAATTAGGAAAATGAGAGTTAATTCGAGCTAATTCATATCAGATTTCATGAAGCAATTCTTTACTTTGCCTCCAGTAAAAGCACTGAGACTGAGTTTCTTTACTTATTAACCAACTTTTAAAGCGCATTTAGCAACTTTGTCATGAAAATTATAATTGATACCCCGATTAGTTCGCGCTATATTCTACCGATTGGAAATCAAACTAAGTTGTAGAGGTCTAAACATTTATGAAAATTGAGTATAACTGAGGCTAATTATGTACTTTAGAATATGTTATATTTAGTGATGTGGAACTACGCACTACACATAAGAGTGGGTCGTGGAAGTAAACGCAACGCACAAGATTCTGTCGTGAAAAATAACACTTCACATAAGGGTGCATAAATATATAAACCTGTATATGCATATAAATTGCGTATATAATTTTGATGTAAATATGATATAAATTTTATGTGTAATTTTAATTTGTCCGTCAATTGTAATTTATTGAAAAGTTTCGGTTTACTTTACTTGAATTCAATAAAATGTTTTCAATTGTATTTATTAACCGTTAATTCCAGAACATTCCATAAACTCGAAAAGTCAAAATATTAAATTATTAAGGTTTCCGAGTTGATAACTTAATATTCATTTCATTTATATAAAGCAATGCATTCGTTCTAGTATTTTATGAGCAGTTAAAGATGTACGTGTACTTTAGGAAATCTTTTAAATCGAAAGGGCCAATCGCGGTTTCACATTTGAACATATACAGTAGGAAATAAAACAGGATCCTACGTAGGTGGCCCTACGTAAACAACTACATAAATTCCCATGACGGATCCTATCTAAAAGCCTGTGTAGGAATCTATATACTTTCCATAGGTTCCATAGAATACTACTGCCCAGATGGATAGGATTTGTTGTGGGGGCAATTATTCGTTTTTCACGTAGGGCCACCTGCGTAGGATCCTGTTTCATTTCCTATTAGGAAAACATATAGTTTCCTATACGATTATACATAGGTGTACCATTGAAGGAT
>NC_046659.1:16461381-16464712 GCF_010883055.1 Belonocnema kinseyi | reverse complement strand
TATACACTCCACTTTTTATTACAAAAAACAACAAGAACATTTTCGGGAAAAACGAGCTGAACAAGCTTGTGTAATTGCCTGTAGATTATGTGGTTAAAATGTGACGTTCGACAACTCATCCGTTTAGACATACTGTGGCGGTAACGAATTTAACAGCCGTTTGAAGCGCCTTAAATTATGGCAATCGAACTTTGAGGATACTTTGAGGATAAGATCTTTATAAAACTAATCTCTCTCAATACTTTAAAAGTTATGATGTATTCATTTACCTGCATATTTACATGTGACAACTTATATATTCACATATGTATTCAAATTATGTACAGTTTACGAGAAGCATACAAAATATGGTATATTTTCAATTGTTCAATGTAAATTTTAGATAATTAAAATTTAAAAATGTATAGATTCTGATTGTTTAACATTCGAATTTCTAATTTTGAAATTTGAAAAAACTGAACTGCAACTTTGCTGAAAGAACCCTTTCTACCTGTTTCGCTAGCCAGAAGCTCTTTTAAGGCAGCCTCTGTGGTTAAAGAGTTACCCAGGAAATAAGGCATTCTGAATCGCGTATCTGTCACTAGAATTCCAGATAGCCGCCCATAGGTTAGAGTGAGTTTCAAATGAAAAATCATATTTATTAATCGGCCACGTAATTTTTTTCTCGGACCCATTCAGTAGCGAATATGAATCAGCATTAACCGATAGAGGAACAATAGTTCTGATAAAAAATTATTCATTCAAATAAAAATTTTTTATTTAAATAATTTAAATTATTTACTAAAAAATAGTTAAATAGGCAACTTTTAAGGAAAGCCTGGCATACATATAGTCTACTTTAATTTATAGACTATTTATTTTCAGGCATTTTAATTGATTTTTTTTAACATTGTTTTACACATATTTGTATATTTGCATCACACTACATTTATTTGATATACAAGATATTAAAGAGAAATTTATGTTTATATTGAGCGAATAAGATGTGTGATATTGATCGTTCATACTCAAGATATTGAAAAAGCGAAATTTTATCGGAGCAATGTCGTCGACGTGTGGCGTGGCGACAAAAGAGTTTAACCTCGCTTTGTTCGTATCTTAAGGGGATTTATTAGAGTTCTAAAAAGGAATGTAAGATTCTGTCCTCAATTTTGAATATTCTTGTCTGATTTCTTGCATACGTCATCTAAATATCGGTACCTCGGCGGCGACAGAGCCGGTTTTTGAATACAATATTTATATTTTGTTTAACAATAAAATGGGAGAGAACAATGGAGAAAAATTTCAGTGGCACTCAGTGTAGCCGTATATGGATTCTCGAGGCACTCTTCATCAACCCTCGTAAAACTCACGAGGCAGTCTCCCTGGAGCACTGTGAATTGCTCGTAAATCGTGACCCTTTTATTCTTATGAGACGCAAACCAGTTAAAAAACTAAACTCAG
This sequence comes from Belonocnema kinseyi, assembly GCF_010883055.1. Classification (NCBI taxonomy): domain Eukaryota; kingdom Metazoa; phylum Arthropoda; class Insecta; order Hymenoptera; family Cynipidae; genus Belonocnema; species Belonocnema kinseyi. The sequence goes on along the minus strand of NC_046659.1, from coordinate 16,463,269 downwards.
GAAGTTATGGTTTGAATCAGCTTTAATTAGCAGAATTAGAATTAGAATTAGGCTCTCGTGTTTCTGTGACTTCTTATGTCTCTTTTAACTAGGGTCTCATTCACACATTCTAACCATTCTTTCCGCGGTCTACCGCTGGGCACGCTGCCATTTACTTTATCTTGATACACTTGTTTCGTTAGTCGTTCATTTGGCATTCTCTTAACATGTCCGAACCATCTTAACCGATTTCTTTCACTTTAGATAAAAAACAAATTTTCAAAAAAAAAATTATCGAAACAAATTCCATTTGTTTAATAATTGAAAATTAATGAAGCAATGATGATAAATATTTCACCGAATGAATATTAATACTTTTAAGTAAAAAAGGCCAAAATACGGTGCTCAAAATGTCGATTTCATGAAGAATTAACATTTTTGGTTTCAAGGGTAGTTTTCAGGTACTCGTGGGGGTGTGTAGGGGTGTCAAACCCATATGTCTGATACGTGAAATTCTTCGTTGGATAATGCCCTACACTCTATAGCTCCCCATACTTTCCGTCACATTTTTCAAACCCTAAAAAATTATTACAAAACTCAAAAAAGTGATTTTTTCCCATGAATTTTACATGGGAAACTTCAAGTCAAAACCGGTACCTGTTAAAATAAAAAAATGAAAAATTAGGAAATTTTTTTTTACGGATTTGGAATGTATTAAAAATATTTATTAAAGGTTTAAAAACTATACAATTCTTCATGTATGGGTATGTGGAAATATACAAAGGTGTGAAAATCTGCAATTGAACAATGCTGTTACATGTTTGACAAACATCAATTGTAATAATTTTATCCATTTATATTTGAATAAAATATTTACCACTAATATTTTGAACCTCAATTTTTGTTGCAATTAAATACGTACATTTATTAAGGCTTATTATTCGCAGTTATTTAGTAAGACTTCTTAATCAGTACTATTCAACAGAATACTGATTATTCAGATTGAGAGTAGTAAAAAGAAAATTAATAAACTACAATTGTGCCCTCCTAGAAGACGTGCAAGTTTGTTATTAATCACTATTTTATCTGACTCAAAGTTTTTGATTCTTTCGTAAAAAACAGCATTAAATATTACAGAATAAAACATTGGACTGGGAAACTCGCTCGATTTATCCTTATGAATTTCTCTCGATAAAAAGGACGTTTCTGTTTCAGAGCCGTACAAGATAATCGCAACAACTGTTTGATTTTTTTCGAAACATCGAAGTTATTCGAAGTTCATAAGACTTCTTAATCAGTAGTTTTTAATTGAATACTTATTATTCAGAATGAGGGGGTAGATGTCAAGTTTTTGCCAAAGGATACGCTTTTGTATATAGTTCAATTTTTCCATAGTCACTGTAAATATTAATCGATTTTCATTAATCTTTTTCGCAATTTCTTCTAATTATGCCTATAAACTAATTCTGCTAATTAAAACTAAATCAAACCATAACTTCTTGAGTTCAGTTTTTTAACTGGTCTGCATCTCATAAGAATGAAAGGGTCATGATTTAGGGGCAATTCACAGCGCTCCAGGGAGTCTGCCTGGTGAGTTTTACGAGGGTCGTTGAAGAGTGCCTCGAGAATCTACATATCGCTACACCAGCGACTCCCAAACTTTTTATGCACTTTCTGGGGAGCGGCAGGGGCCCCGCCCTCAAATTTTTTCACAATACTGGAACCCAAGTGAGACACTGGACGCTAGTTGTTCGTGCTCGGTTGCTTGCTTCGCTGACCTGTTCGTTGTTAGAGAATTAGAGCCGGGTGAGAAAAATGAAAAGTTGGTTAAATATTAATCAATAGAATTTTAATAAGTTCCGTTAGATTTGTTAGATTATCAAATAAACGTTAAAAAAAGGTAGAAGAA
>NC_046659.1:16459078-16461281 GCF_010883055.1 Belonocnema kinseyi | reverse complement strand
GTCATTCGCGGTAGGTACACGAAAGTCGAGGAAAGTAGCCTTCTGCTCGCAGCGGGGAGCCTGCCTCGGAGCCTGCCTAGCTGCCCGGCCCGGGGTGGCATCACCCTGCCGGCGGCAGCCTCATCAGCCGGCGGCACTAGTTTGGAAATCGCTGGGCTACACTGTGTGTCACTGAAAATTTTCTCCATTGTTCTCTCCCATTTTATTGTTGAAAAAATATAAACATTGTATCCAAAAACCGGCTCTGTCGCCGTCGAGATACCAATATTTAGATGACGTATGCAAGAAATCAGACAAGAATATTCAAAATTGAGGTCAGAATCTTACATTCCTTTTTAGAACTCTAATAAATCCCCTTAAGGAATCGTCATGTGTGTTGTGTTTTTTCGTATTATATATTGCGTTAACAATTTTGGTCGGTAGTGACGGTAGCAGACGCTGTGCGAGGGGCAAGAGCGGCAAGCGGGTGACACGCCTGTATTCCTAAGTTACTCACCAGGGGTCAGTATTTCTGGAATTGAGATATCTAAAGCAGGTTTCTGCGATTCAGTGAAGAAGTATAATAATAATTATCTTTTTGAAATAATTTTTGCTATGAAATGACTGTATTCGTATGTGCATTTATTGGCAATGAGATATCTACCAAAAGAAATGGATTTGCAATAACAATGTTTTGAACTGTAAAACGTAAAGCTTCCAAAATTGTAATTTAGAATTTAAAAAATTTTGAATATGTTGAATTTTGAAAATTCACAGTTTAAACTTGACCACGGAATGGTCCGCGTCGAGGCAAAAATCATTCAAATTTATGCCTACCTGTATTACTTTAGCAAATTAAAATTGTTACAAAGAAATTAGTGAACAAAAGTTATATCTTCTTTATTTGCCACATTAAAATGCACCTATTTAATATTATCATGAGAAAATGAAAACAAAATATTATTCACTAACAACGAGAAGACGTTAAACATCAATTCATAACAGTCATTTTCATAAATGAGCATGAGAAGCTCTTACGCCATCTAGTAGGTGTGTCATTTGCACTCACGCTTTCCTGTAGCTGGTACGAATTTGACCTCACGATGATTAATACTCTTATATGCAACGGCGTTTTCCGTGACAAAGACTCACGGAAATATAGCATTTTCGCTCAATAACTCGCGTTTTGTGAACTTTGGGCTAAAACTATAAATTTCTTGAGTAAAACGAATTTTAGACACTTAAAGCACTCAACAGAGATTTTAGAGCAATGCGATTTTGAACAAGTAACTTAGGCTATTCAGATTTTGGTTTAAAAACTCAGAATCCCTAAAGAAAATTTAATTTTCATGAAATATATGATAACAGGTGTTTTCCAAGACAGAGGCGTGATAGTGGGCGTGTACAGTCGCGAAACTCACCGCTGCAAAAGAATCCATTACCGGTCGTTGAACATACCATATTATGGACAGGCTTTAGTTCCACGTGTCGCTGAATTGATCGTTAGACATAAAAAACTTCAACGACCGTCGCTGAAGTAACCAAATGTCGCTGAAACCACTGCAGGAACTATGAAACGGTCGGGCCTGAAACTGAAGGGCCTATGACAAAGCCACCGAACGCGTCCTCGGGTTGCGGATAGAGGGTCCCTGTACCAAGGGTTTCTGCTGAATATGGTTACAAAAATAAATAGGCAGTCGCGGACAATTGTCCAGGGGTGGTCCCGAAGGAATAAACCCCCAAGCGGAGGTGTGAAAACCGTGCCGAAAGCTGAATGGCACCTAGGTGAGGAGTCTAGAACGGTGACTCTGGGATAGCGGGCGACCTCTCAGAGTACGCAGCCTTATCCTTGCATGCGGGGCTCTACAAGGATGGACGAACCCCTTTCCCTAGCTTCTCGTGGAAACAACAATAACAACACTAAACATAGTTGCAGTAAGTGCGGTTCAAAACAACAGAACGCGCAGGGCTCTCGACAATGGGTCAACCAACAATGCCGACCAATCTAGAGCTGGGGAGCTAATGAAAATGGATTCAATGCGATGGATCGGCGGCATCTCGTGACCTTTGGCAGAAACGTCTGCGAAACCATGCTGAACTACTTCGTAAAAGGGGCTATGTGAGCAGAACGCCTACTCTACCACAGCTAGAACAAGCCGGCAACAAAGAAAGAGAGGCGACACTAAGACCAACCGCGGGCAGGCATCCAATAGATGAAGAGCGA
>NC_046659.1:16457970-16458978 GCF_010883055.1 Belonocnema kinseyi | reverse complement strand
AACACGCTTTATAAGATATTCACAGCTATCCTAAATGATAGGATTGTTCGGGCAATTGAACTTGTGTGGCAAGAAATGTATGAACAACGAGGCTCAAAGAAAAGCGTAGCCAGATGTCGGGAGAACCTGCTCATTGATAGATGTATCTGCAAAGATGCAGCATTTTACCAGCGTGATCTATCGATGGCCTGGATTGATTATCAGAAAGCTTTCGATTCTACATCCCATAGACTTATCATCTTTCTTTTGGAAATCTTAAAGGTTCATCCGCAAATAGTTGTGTGCATAGAGAGATTGATGCCACTTTGGAAAACCAGATTTACTATCTCATCTGGCAAAAATCGTGTGACAACTAACAAGGTCACGTTTCAGAGAGGTGACTTTCAGGGCGACACCATGAGCCCACTCCTCTTTTGCCTTACATTATTGCCACTATCTCTAGCATTGCGCCATTCCGACGGGTACTTGTGCGGCAAACCTGCAGATCGAAAGTACAAGGTCACTCATGTATTTTACATAAACGATCTTAAGATCTATGCTAAAAACAGAGAGAAACTGCATCTAGCTCTGGGAATTGTCGAATGGAATTTGGGTTAGACAAATGCGCCAAGGTTTATTTGAAGCGAGGAAAACTTAATGGCATCCCTGAAGATCCTGAACTCTTTGATAGAAGCGCCATACGACATCTTTGCGCTGGAGAGACTTATACATACCTGGGCGTGCCACAGAGCCGCATTCAGGATGTGACATCTATAAAGGATACTCTCCGAAGCAGATACAAACGTCTCATCCGAGAGGTTTGGTCTTCCGAACTGTCGGCGAGGAACAAAGTATCTGCAACGAACACGCTTGCCGTCCCGGTACTACTCTATTCATTTGGAGTAGTTCCATGGACGCAGAACGAGATCAGATCTCTTGATATCAGGACAAGAAAGGTTATGCACATGAACAAAAGCATGCATCTTAAGTCTTCCGTTCCGCGACTGTACATCTCACGCCGTCAAGGGG
>NC_046659.1:16436452-16457870 GCF_010883055.1 Belonocnema kinseyi | reverse complement strand
CATTTATTCCCAGGTTCCGATCCGAGCTCGAACGGATTTTCGACATGTGGCCGCAAGGGGGAAAATGGTGTGTCTCGCTTCAGAACCATGTCGGGTCGGGTTAGATTCGACATGATTATGTCAAGTTTTCTGTGGTTGTCAGGATATTGTTTTGTTTAGATTGAACTTCAAATGCCAAAAGCAAAAAGTACAATGCACTTTGAATGAAGCAAAGTCTTAATTTTTTCCATTTAGTCACCTAAAACATACAGAGTGGAATTTAAAAATTAAAAATTGGTCAAAAAAGGATAATTGATCGATTTTTCTCACATGCTATCTCTGAATTTATGTACTTAAAATGCTTTAAGTGAAACTCGGTTGACGTAAACAACAATAACCTTCCTAATTTTTATTTTGAAATCTTTCTAACTTGATTTTTCAAAGCGTTAGTTTCTTTTTAAGGCGAACCTGTTTTTGATCCGATTCTTTTTAGTGGACGCCAAATTTTTACCGGTATTGTACATTATATACATGTAACTTATTTTTAAAAGGCTCTTAATTAATTAATGAAACATTATTAAATTGGTTCAGATGAAGTACTGGACTGCTCATTCTGTCACGCAGGAGTGCAAGAGGGAATAGAAACTGCGAGAAAACCGTAGGATCCCGGATCTATTCATTTTCTTAAATTAATATTATTTGTAGACTGATTCTTTTCTAGTAAATGAAGAAAAGAGTGATCATTCCCAAATTTGTTCACTCTTTCTCTTTCTGGTTGCACTTTTGTTAGCCAGAGCGCGAGGTCCAGTACTCGAAGGCAAAGAAAAAATTATTTGAGAAGAATGTTCGGCAAAAACAAATTAAATTGCACATCAAAGATGATTTATAATAGATATATAGTAAGTTACAAATTATTGGTATGATTACCCTGGCGGACCGAAGGAACCGAATGGAGCCTCTACAAAGCACCCGTAAAGACCCGTGCGGCATGTTGCAGCAGATACTCGTGTCTTTACTATACGCTCAATCAATTGAAAAAGAAGGTTTTTGGCTGGGTCAACCAATGACTTAAAAATTACGCCATCGCAGTATGCACAGCCCAATAGTTGTGCTATGGCATCAAACATGTTACAGTTCGCTAATGTTATTGTTTTTCCGTCTATCTTAATACTTTTTAAACACTGTTCGTTTCCATTTCTTTAAAAACCAATGGATCTAACTGTTGCATTGCTACGGAAATCCATTGATAAGAAGTCATGGTTAGAATGCAAGTACGATTTCCTTCTGCATTTTTTACCCAGTTTTATTTCTGTTGGCGGCTGCAAGTAACCTTGAAAATACAAGAAATTAATGGATTTAATCAATATTTAAATAATTCGTCAAAGGTTAAATATTAAAATGACTAAACTTTGAAATCCTAGGGGGTTGATTATGGTTTTTTGTCAATTTTGAAAGTGGCGCATTTGAAATCCTAGACGAAGAGATCATCAAAATTTTTATTTTGCAATTAAAGTTATTTGGAGATATCATCGGGTGGTGGATCGATAACAATTGAAAATGAGGGGGTTGATTATGGTTTTTGTCAATTTTGAAAGCGGTGCATATGAGCACATTTGAAATACTAGGCGAAGAGATCATTAATATTTTTATTTTGCAATTAAAGTTATTTGGAGATATCATCGGGTGGTGGATCGATAACAATTGAAAAAGAGGGGGTTGATTATTGTTTTTTGTCAATTTTGAAAGTGGCGCATATGAGCGCATTTGAAATCCTAGACAAAGAGATCATTATACATGTTTATTTTGCGATTTAAGTTACTTCGAGATATCCCAGTAACAAGCGTTGAATTCAGAAACATTAAGAATTTGTACTCCTAAGAATACGCGATTTTTCCTCCGTCTAAAAATCCCTCAACGGGAACAGAAAAAGTGCAAATCCTATTCCTCTCAATCCACTTAGTAAAATTTAACGAAAGCATTTATTTGACCTATATTTCATTATTAAATCTTTTTATAACTTATAAGTTTGAAAAACATTCAAATTTATATTTATTTATATTTTAATAATTTATTTAAACGTCTTGAAAAATGCAACAAAGAAATCTATGCAAATGTGGAAATCTAAGTAATTTTAACTCTAGAGAGGCCGAGTTAGATTGGTGAGAATTAAAATTTCAGAATTTACATTCCGCATGAAGGAATTAAAACAACTTATGACACATATTTTGTGAACTTATTAGCAGCAATTAAATAAAATGAAAATATAACTACTTCTGAGGAATAAAAAGATCCCTGTGAGGTGCTTCACCGGTACAATCAGAAGGAATTAAATATATTGAAAACACGTTCTCTTTGGGGGAATAGAAAACTGTGTGGCGGTCGCTATGGAAATAGAAATGAATAGAAAAAATAAAAAGTTAAAATAGAAAAAAATAGAAAGTTTAAGAGGTATTTTATTTTTAGTGTGTCATTTGAGACAGATGGTAAAATCACGCATTCAAAATAATAGAATAATCTTCACTTTTCCGCTGAAATCTGAAAATATTATTTTTTCTCTATTCTACGCTTTTTACCGGGTCTTTATGATAACGTAAAGACGCCGAAACGACACGGACATAGGATGTCGTAAAAATGTCGTAAAGACGTCGCCAAATTTTGTGCCCACTGGGAGATTTCCTTTTCTCTCGCGCAGTTATTAAGATACTTGACGCGTGTTTAATGTCAGTTCTACCTAGCCATGAAGTTCATAAAGCATCTCAACTTTTCAGTGATAGATCAATATGGAAAGCATACTTATGGAGATCTTGGGCTTTGTTCTTCAGTCTACCAGTTTGTGAAGATTTACTGCCACCTAATGTTGTTGAAATTTATGCTTTATTGGTAAAAAGTTCATACATGCTTTTGAAAGAGGAAATCTCTTGCTAAGAACTTGACGAGTGTGCAATAGATCTTGAAGAATTTATTCGCGGGTACGAAGAGTTATACGGTGTGGGTTGTATGGAATTTAATGTTCATATGATAATCCATATTGTTGAATGCACTAAATAGAGTGGACCTATCGAAAAGTGTTCCACTTTTCCTTACGAAGGTTACAATGGTGTTTTAAAAAACCTAGTAAATGGTAGTAAAGGCATAGACTTCCATATGGCCAGGAAATCTATGTCATTATTATCATACCGAGCTCAGACACGTGATTACTCAACGTCACCAGAGGTACAAGCATTTTGCAATATGCTTTTTTCCGAAATAACGTTCACAATTTCTACGAAAGTGAATAATGGTATTGTATTTTTTGGACCCTCTGAAAACTCTGTAGAGAAAGACACTGCAGGTGCGCAGATATTTCAAAAATAAATTTTTGAAAAACAAACGTACCACAGTGTACAATATAAACGTGGAACCAAACACAGCAACACTATCGTTCTGCTAAACTGCGGATCTATTGCGCAAATTTTGGAAATTTTAGATATGCCAAAAGAAGGAGATTGCTATTTGCAAGTGTGAATTCTTTCAGTTGAAAAAACGATTGCTGGAAGCTTAGAAATGCTGCACATGTGGAAAGTAACAGGATTGAATAAGAAAATGATTGTACCTTTTAAAAATGTCTCTTCTAAAATTATTTTTATTAAAATTTGAAGACAAAAGTTCGTTTGTAAACCTCTAAATATCATAGAATTTGGTTAATGTTGCATGACTCTTTGTATCTGGTAACTTTTAAAAAAAAATTAATTAAAAATAAAGTATTTTTGATCTTACAACTGTATTATGTTTATTTACCTACATTAAAAAAAATATCCATTCACAAATTGCATTATTTGTTAAAGATAATTTCTGGCTTATATAATTAAAGCGATGTTTATTAATTTTTTTAATTGAATATTTGCAGATATGTAAATTGCACTATACATATATTCACATGTTATTATAATCACAAATATTTAATTCAGTGATTTGTATATTTTATTATAATTTATTAAAAAATTTGCTATTTGTATAAAATTGCATTTCACTAACATATATGTAAATTTTATTCCAATTTAAATATTATTCTAATTAAAATATTTAAATTAATTTTATATTTCATTTTAAGCCATTCATATTTATAAAATAGGTTTCTTATGAAGGACATTGTTGAATCTTAAAAATCCAATTTATTTACGTGCCTAACTTATCTGCATATTCCTATTCAAATTTACTTGCAGCCACTACCCATTCACTACAATTAAATAATGAAGAGCGTAATCTGCATTGTACAATTCATCGGACTTCATCAAACATCAATTGTAAGGATGCAGATTCGTTTCTGTAAAAGGGAACCTGCACTTCCCTATTCAGTTTGACATCCTTCAAACTCCATTTCATTGAGAACTTGAAACGATTCATGCGCTTCTTCTGTAAATCGTAAATCACGAATTAAACTTAATTTACTTTTTTGAGGTTCTTTTCTCATATTCAGAATATTTTAAAACTATAGAACGAGTACATCTCCGAAGGTGGCTTGGCAGATTTAATTAGGTCCAAATAACTGACCAATTTAAAGAGACGCAAAACAGTTAAAATGCAATTTCGTCAATCTGGAATTTTAAGATACACATTTCAAAGCGCTCCAGTTCAATCGTTTCTTTTTTCCTGGGTAGTGAGTGTCTGCGCAGTCGCCAGACGCAGAAGGAGATGTACATGGCAATAAATTTGAAAGTGTACAGACTAAACATTGTCTGAAAATAGTGAAAATTTTAACATTGCTGCTGATGCACATACCAAAATTGATAACAGTTTTATTTAATAAGTTAAAACATTCAGAAAAATGTAATGTTTTTTTTAAAGAATTTAAAACAGCTTATTTCTCTTTTCATTGTTCTAATAAGTCTTTAAATTGTCCTTCTCAAATGATAATTCATTTATCATCCATAATTACGTATTTGATAACATCACAGCTCTTAAAAAATGTGTAATTTTGACAACAAAATTATCCTGGTCAGTGCCAGGTTGGCTCCCGACCATGAGGCATAACCAGGGTTGGCTCGGCCAGTAACCGGCCGGCTCCCGACTTGATGATTCGAGAAAAATGTAGTCCGACCGGCTTCCGAACGGTTCCTGTCCATGAAACCCAGCCAGGTGTAGCCTGACCGGGATCCGACCAGAAACCTTGTTGTAGTAGGGCCAACCGGGGAAATTTCTAAAGGGTACAATAAAGATGATAATTAAATATAATGTGTGTAGCTTCAAAAGGTTTAAAACCAAACCTTTAAAATTGCACAATTTTAAAGACAACCGACTTGAAGTTGTCATATTTTCTAAGTCAAATCACTTTATTTTCAAATTTTTGAAAATTATACTGTATAATTTCAAAATTAAAAATGTCTGTAAATGTAAGATGAAGTAAAAAGTTGTAAATGAAATAGTGCTACATTGTTTTTGTTTCAGAAATCGAGCACGATAAATACCCATATTAGAATACCAAATGCCAATATCACGTCATGGGCAATCATTAAACAAATAAATATTAATCAAAGTTGAACAAAATTGGATTAATTTCAAACTGTAAATATTTATGAAAATATCATAACAATATTTGTCTTGAATTAAAGATACAGTTCCTTTAACATAATTTTCTTTATTCAACCAAAATATACTTCAAAATAAAGAAAATAATCTCCAATTAAGGAAAGATCTGTATTCAAACAAAAAATTATTGCTTTGAACTAAAGAAATGTCTTTGAATCGAATAAGGCCGTGGCTACAGGTACTGAAATTTCGGTACTTGAAGACACTTCCACCAAATAAACTTTTTTCGACTAAAATCTAGTGAATATATTTCTTTAATTCACACAATTTTTCTTTGCATTGAAGAATATGTTTTCCGATTTTTTGATAGTGAAATTTTTGTTTTTAATCTTTTTCATGCTTAAGAGTAATCTCTCATAGACTTTTATTATTATTCACATAAGCTATAAGATGTACAGGTAGATCTATGCATATTGTATAGCAATGCAGGTGTAATCTATATAGTTACTAGATTTTAAAAAATCCGGATACATGTACTTATAATTAAGTATACATAATTATTGTTAAGTTTTCAGGTGCATTGGGTTATATTGATTGATTAAGAAAAAAAAATCAAAAGCTTAAATATAAAGAAGCTCTTTTTTTTAAAGATAAAAGAATACTGAATTCAAATATTAAATCCGGACAGACTGGTCTTTATGATGTAATGGAATTGTTTGTGGCTCAAATCTATTTTTTACAATGCAAAATATGAAACACGCATTGCTTGTTTTTCACAACAAACAAAATTTTCACCAAAGTCAATTCCTTATATTTGAAAAGTCTACACATATAGTCAGGGTAGTCTCTTTTGTTTGAAAAGTTTACTGTTTGGTGAAAAATATAATTATTTTGATGGAAATTATACTATATTATGAAAAATCTACTGTTTGGTTAAAAAGCCATCTTTTTTAGTCGAAAATTCAAATGGTTTGTTGAATAGAGAATTTATTCTTTTCGGTTGGAAATTTATCTGTTGCGGTAGAAAAGTCATATTTTTTGCTTGAAAATTCAAGAGCTTGTAAGAGATGAAACTTTTTTCTTGAAAATTCGTATTCTTTTCTTCAAACTTCCACCATTTGGTTTTACGTGCAACTATTTCGTTCAAAATTAATTGCTTTGTTTTGAAAATCATCTATTTGGTGGAAAATTTATCTCTTGTTTAAAAACTCAACTCTACGGTTTAAGAAACTCGAATGTTTTTTAAAACCTTTGCCTATTTAGCTATAAAACACAACTCTTTTGTTGAAAACATAATTTCATTTAGCTTGGAATCTTAGGAATGCGGTACTAACATGAATGTTATTTAAAAGAATGTATTTTCCAATCTTTTTGCACTTTGATAATTTATAATTTAAAAAGTATTAGAATCGTCGTTGCTACAAAATTTCTGTTAACCAATTTTCTATATGACTTGTCCTTATGGTCTTATTTTTTGAAAATATTATGAGAACACTAACAAATTGAAACTTTAGCCCAACGACGTGAGATGCGAAAAACAGACCATTTCTGAGTAGGACTTTTTATTTTGGTTTCATTAATCAACAAGTGTGTGCGAAAAAACGAAAATTCAAATTTCCAACCAAACGGCTAATGATACCGAATTAAGTTTCAGGGAGAAATTGCCGATATAACTTTTCTAAATTACTTAAACTAAAAAAAGAAAAATTCCATTCAAGACTTTCGCGCCCCTATCTCTAATGATGGTTTAGGGTGCATTTATACCTCTGTCTGCCTGCCCGGTGCAGGCAGGCAATTGTCCAAAGCTTTTTACACGACCAGTTTTCCGAGGAATTTTGACCATGGAAAATGTGAAAATGGCGCGGGAATTGTAAATATTGTTAAATTTTTAAATACATTAAACCAAGTTTTATGGTTTAAATTGAAAATTATGATAATCAATTTAATTTTTATAATATAATGCAAAAATATATCAAATTCGCAACCCTGGAATGAGTATTTCAAAATGAATACACTAACAATTGTTTACAGATGAGTTGATGTTGTCAGTCGCTGTGTGCGCCCATTCATATTTTATACCTAACAAATAATTAATTTGTGTATTGTCAATTTTCAATTGTAGGATTTTAGAGATTATGTTATTTTCACTTGTACAACATTTTTAAAACAGCCCTACCGATAGAAATCACTGAGTTTTTTTCTAGCGAAATAGTCTGGCCCATTTGAGACTATAAGCAGACCCAGCAAACATAGATACAGAACAGATCTGTAACTGTTCTAGAATACAAAAGAACGTGTTCTAGAACACGTTAGTAACAGGTTACGAACATGCGAGTAACTATGTCATTCCCCATACGCTAGAACAATTCTGTAACAGTTCTAGAACGCTGTGATAACCGATATGTAACATTTCTAGAAAAATTCTAGAATTCAATTACAAATGTTGTATAACAAATCTTTAAGATATCTAGAACGCTGTGACAACCGATCTGTAACAATTTTTGAACTTTGGTACACTGCATTATAAAAAATCTAGGACAATTCTATAACAGTTCTATAACAAATCCGTAACAGTTCTAAAATTGTTATTTATCAAATATGAAAGTTTTATGTCCCAAGGATATATTTTGAGCCGGGATAGCGCGTCGCAGTCCCGACTAACAAAAATTATACGTTCGAGATATTCACATCAGGAATATTCACAAGGGTCAGCTCGACCATTATGTTAGCGAATTAATCTTTTTTCCTAATTTGCTTTAGAACACACTTATAAAAGGGTGCTAGAACTTCGATATAACACTGTTACGGCACAGTTCTGAAATAAACTTGAAACAAATATTATAGAGCGTCTGTGATTAGTTTGTTTTAGAACAATTCCATAGCAACTGTTACAGAACAGTCCTGTCACATAGTTCGAGAACATTTCTGTCCAAATTTTGTCACTGTGTTCTAGAACACTGTTACCTTTTTTTCTAGAACAGTTCGGTCACAATTTTGTCACCGTGTTCTAGCCTGCTGTTACATTTATGTTCTAGAACAGTTCTGTCACCATATTGTAACAACGGTTATAGAAAACAGTTCCTTTTTTTATCTGGAACAGTTACAGAACGTGTTTGCTGGGGAGTCGATTTGAAACAATTTAGTCTGAGAGATTTTAGTTGGCCGTCGTTAATCCGACTCTCGCTTTTTAAATTTCTCTTCAAATTATTAACACTTTTATTTAATTTAATGAATTTTCTCATTATACTTATTTATAATTATAGCTTATATACTAATATACCATTTTTTAGTTGAATTAAAAAATGTTGTCTTTTTTGTGTATTTCATTCCATTTACGCGAAACGTCGTATTAATTCCAATTTTAAGCATTTAAAAAAAAAGTTAGATATCTGAAATCACCGAAACCCGTAGTTTCCGAATTATTATGTTTTAGGCTGTTAAATATGAAATTAAGAAATCTACTTCTAAATTTTAATCCAAAAGCTTAACAAAGGACCCTTGAGTGTCGGCTACTCTATTGATATAGCCCCTCTGCTTGTTATTTATGATCGAATTCTTATTTCAATTTCGGCCTCTCTGCTTGTTATTTATGATCGTATTTCTATTTCAATTTCGGAAAGGACATTTTAAAGCCTTTAAAACATTTAAAAGAACCACCTGGACCTTTGAATATATCTACCTGAGTGCCTGCGGAGAATTTCTCTGAGCTTCTCTGACCCTAGAGAATCTTTAGAATATACTCAGAGATTTCTTTCTGTAGGGTGCTGACAAAAGTATAAATTTATTTTAAAATATTGCATTTCAGAATAATAATGAAGTACTTAAGAGGAAATAATATCCACTTACAAACTTTCCTTCTCTTGCTGAATAAATGTCTCCACAGCATATAGCGACTGACAACATCAACTCATCTGTAAACAATTGTTGGTGTATTCATTTTGAAATACCCATTTCAGGGTTGGGAATTTGATATATTTTTACATTATATTACAAAAATTAAATTAATTATCATAATTTTGAATTTAAACTATGAAAGCTTGGTTTATTTAATTAAAAAATTTAACAATATTTACAATTCCAGCGCCGGTTTTCACATTTTCCGCGGTCAAAATTCATCGGAAAACTGGTCATGTGAATCGCCTTGGACAATTGCCTGCCTGCACACCGGGCAGGTAGACATAAGGCTCTATAAAGGAGAGTGCTATAGTCCGTCATGTTTATTCCATCAGCTGGGCAAGTAGGTAAACGTCTCAGGGCACAGCAGCAATTCGATGTTGAATTTCATTACTCAATCGTTTTAATGTACGATTTTTTATATTTGAAGGAAAGTAGTGCTTGTAATAAAAATCAGTTTTCATTATGTGTACAAAAAGGACAAAGTGTGAAACGCTTTTTTACGCAGACAATTTGCATAAGTATTTGACGGTTTCGAGTGCACTTAAAGCAACAACGAAAAGGTAATTACTATAGGGTGATTCTTATTTACACTTGGTGGATTTTTTTCGAATTTCTCTGCTTTCACCTCCCATTTTTGTTCAAATGTCCAAAGAAAATTTCAAATTTGAGCAAAATCAGTTAATATTTAGGGGTGGCGCAAATACCACAAAGTTTCCCATTGATTTAGCACAAATGTTAATATTTTTAATTACTAATTCGTTTATCATGAAAACACCTAAATGTTTAAACGAATTTAATTTGTTTAAACAATTTTGTTGTATATTTAATTTTTGCTATTATTCGAAAGATTGAAATATTTTTATGTTCTAATTAGCTTTTTAAGAATATTCTTAAATGTTTAAATAAACTAAAATTGTTAACAAAAAATTCTTCACTGATTCGATGTATTTTTTATTAGTACAGAAGACAATGCTTTATTACCTTATTCTAACCTCTTTCTTTTGAGGAAAATTTGACAAGAAATAAAAATGAATTGTTCTTTAGAAGATCTACATACATGTACTACCTACCTACATACATGGCAAAGATTAAACGCCAAAGAGTAGGAGTTAAAACGTGTACACTATGTCGCGAAATTGCTTTCCTTCGATGATGCAGTTGCATCATACGTGTGGTGCAAAGCTCGTATTTTCTCGCAGCGGAGCAGAATATACATTGCATAATAACATAAAGGATTATCCAGATTAATCATCAGTATTTACCGTTTTGTTCGGGCATTAAGTGTGCACGAGAACCCATTTGCCCAGCTGATGGAATAAACATGGCGGACCATAGTACCTTCCTATTTCGAGCTCTAGGCAGACAGATAGACCGTGGGCTCACAACGTAAATGGGAGCGTGATACGGATAAGGCCAATTTTCACATGAGATGTTCGTCTGATGATGAGGAGCGTCAAAATGGGTGCCTGGCAGGTGTGAGTAGACCTTTTGTCTCTTAATAATTTTCGAAAACATCACTTGATGTCAATAAAAAGGGCTTTTTATTGTTGTGGTATTTCTTTAATCGGTGTTTTCTCCAAATATATCAATTTTATCAAAAAATGATATACCAATGAAAATATGCATCTCTGGGAGTGGACGAACTTTTCTTTCAAACTTTTCTCTGTAAAATCAATTTCAAGAAATTTCACCTGAATGTCTGGCGACTTCGAAGCCGCCTGGCAACACTTTTGCATCCAGGTAAGTGCCTGGCAATGCGCAGGTGCTATTTCTTATGTCAGCCCCTACATGTACACCAATTTTTAACCTTATCCTAGTTACGTAAGTTAACTGCCAAAAATTCGTACCTTTGACAGGTCGCCACAGGTGAACGCATCCACTCACACCTGACAGGCACGCATTTTTACGTTCCTCATCATCAGACGAACATCTCATGTGAAAATTGGCCTTATCCGTATCACGCTCCCATTTACCTTGTGAGCCCACGGTCTAAGAGGTATAAATGCACCCTTAAAGTTTAAAAGGGCTACAGGCCCTCCATATTATCTCCCCCATTAGGATAATCCCTTTGTACATAATCTCTTGCAAGTATGCTGTTTTTCAATTGAAAGTACTATTCTTAAAAAAAAACTTTTATCCAATAAAAACTAATAAAAAAACAATTAAAATGTTGTAGAAAAATTTGGTAACAAAATTTATAGACAAATTTTTTAAAGTTTTCAGAGCCTTTTCATTCCTTATAATGCCGTAGCTACATTATCCTTGGAATCGTTTACTTCCATCCTGGCATCGATCGTCAAAATGTAATGCGTTATGATTGGACTTGGTATTTTTAGAAAATAATCGAATTGCTTAATAGGCAATTCGACGTTCTTTATTAATTTTCTGAATAAATTATACAAGATTAGAGTCTTAGAGCAAGATTAGAACTAGCTGAAGATCGTAGGTTTGGCCCTACTTATACGTAAGGAGGTGCGTCAGATTGCCTAAATCTATTACGTCAATAGGTTAAAGTCAATTTCGCAACATATTAACCAAAGAATAACAATTCCAATTGTAAAACTGCGTACCTACAAGACATTATGTACTTTTTAAAGATTTAATAAAAATGACTCATGAGGGCGACCAGTTTCGGCCGAAACGTGTGAAACAACTTAATTGTTATCAATTCACCTTACCCTAAAGCGAACAATGTACATCAGCAATTTCTACAACATAATAAATTCTTGAAACACTTACATTTTTTAACCTAAATGAGTTATTATCTTACTACAATTTAAAAGTGGACAAAAAGTGAAAAATTTGAGAAAAAACTGCAACATACGAGAATCATTGTAAGAGAACATTCATATAAATAATAATAATAATAATAATAACTTCTTGAATCACTTTGGTGAACAATAAAATAAATAATAATAAAAGCATCGTACTTAATAAACGGCTAGTTCAATTAAAGTAAAACTTGTTAAAAGTCCCAATGGTTTCTGATTTAGAGCGATTTTAAGTTTAAAAAATACGCAAATTGTATGCTATTAAAAAATCGTGTTTTTTCAATTATTTCAAAAACTAAGAAAATTACAACTTTTTTCCATGAGAGAAAAAGATGTGCAATTAAATTTCCTATAAGGGTAAGTATTTAGAAAAATAAATTCAATAATTTTTCGAAAAGCTACTAGGGCACATCCCACTCCTCGCAAAATATTTTATATCCCGTTCTACGGTGCGGGACAGTTTGGGCTCAATTCGAGGAGACCAAAAGGTTGCACTTAACCGCTTGGCTTAATTCGATCGTAGAAAGGTAAGGGTAGTTGACCTTTGGCTCAATTCGAGTTAGAGTTCTGAGCCGGTTATATTACTTTGAGAACGAGAATGAGAATATTAATGAGAATATAACCGAGAAATAAATTCTCTGAGAATTTATGAGAATCTCAGAATATATTTTATTTAATTAAGTTAAAAATTCAACTCTTTTTTTGAAAGTTTTTTTTTTATTTTATTTTAAAGTTTACCTGTTTTAGCAGAAATTAAATCTTTTTTTGATAAAAATGCAACTGTTCGGTTAGAAATTAAGCTAATACTATTTAACTATTTCGTAGAAAATTTCTATTTTGGTGTTGAAAAATAAACTGAAATATTTTCTGGATGAAAGTTCCACTTATAAAAAAATAATTTATTTTTTATTACAAATTCATCTGTTTTAGTACAAAATTGATATTTTTTTGATAAAAATGCAACTATTTGGTAGAGAATTGAACTATTTTGTTAAAAACTCATCTTTTTTAGTTTAAAAAATTCGGCTTCTCGGATTGAGAATTCAAATTTTCTGGTAGAAACTTATTTTTTTGTTACAAAAATTCAATTTTTATGTTACTGAGTTAACTGGAATCTTTTTTGGATGGAAAGTCACCTTTTTCGTAATAAAAAAGTCTTCTGCTTTAAGATAACTTTCATATTTTTTGATAAAAATGCAACTATTTGCTAGAGAATTCAACAATCTTGTTAAAACATCATCTATTTGGTTAAAAATTCGTCTTTTTGGATTGAAAATTTAAGCTTTTTGTTGAAAAATTCATAGTTTGATCGTCGAAACTCGAGTAAAATCTTTTTCAACGGAAAATTTAACTATTTGTTTGAAATTTTATCTTTTTCGTTTAAAACTTCATCTATTATAGAAGAAATTTCATTTTTTGTATGAAAATGCAACTTTTTCGTTAAAAATTGTTCTTCTTTGCTTGATAATTCAACTAATTTGTTTCAAACATTTGGTTGAATCGCTTTGTTAAGAAATTACTTTTTTTGTTGAAGATTTATATTTTAAGTTCAAAAATTATCTCGTTGGTCAAAAGTTTAATTATCTTGTTATAAATTAATATTTTTTAATTGAAAATTTAACTACTTGGGTCAAAGTTAAACTACATTATGAAATTTTGTTATTGAAGGCTTATGCCTGGTTGAAAATTGAACTGTTTAGTGAAAAATACTTTTTTTTTATTTAGAATTCATTTTTAACAGAAAATGGAACTTTTCCATTTCTTAAGATTGATATTTTTTGGTTAAAAATTCGCGTTTTTTTGTAAAAAAATTATTTGTTAGTTTTAAATTTCCTTTTTTTGCGTAAAAATGCATTAATTTCGTGGAAAAGTAATTTTTTGTTAAACAGTTATATTTTTGGTTTGAAAATTTAATTTTTATAAAGAAAATTCGTCTCCTGGTTTGAAGGTTCAATAATTTAGATAAACTTTTATTTAATTGTTGACTGAAAAATCTTTATTTGTTGGAAATTCGTGTTTTTGGTTTTAAAATTATTTTCTTTTGTTGTAAAAATTTCATTCTTTTTTTTATTATGATATAAACTATTACACTTTTTCGTTGGCATTTTGTCCTTTTAGGTTGAATATTCAACTATTATGTTAAAAATTCAATTATTTTGTTGAAAATTCAAGTATTTTGTTAAATAGTAATCTTTTGAAGTAGAAAAACTTTTTTTTAAAAAGAAATTGATACATTAAAAAATTTTAAGTATGTATATGAAACATTGTAATTCCTGAATATGTCTGAGCTAGAAAATAATTTATATTCAACCGTTGATATTACCTAAATAATAAAAATATGTTGAAAATAGTGATGGGACTGACAACATTCTGACCGTCATTTACCCGTAATTTACCGGTCATGTGTTGTAAATGGATAAATGCGGTAAAACACAAAATATGAATAAACTACTAATTAAAAGTAATTAAATACATTTTTTAATCATTTTGGCATACAATCTGAATTAAGTTACATAAATCATTCTAAAAAAGGAAAAAAAGAGACTGAAGATAATAATGAAATACATGTTCGATGTGCAACATAACCAACAAATTTTAAGCCTTACGTGTCGAAATTTTGAAAACACGAATGGCTCAGTTATAAAGAGTTTAACGTGTAAATGAACAATTTTCAGAACAAAAGTTTTGTATTGAAAGTATAATGAAAAAAAGAGCAAAACATATTCCTTTTAATCGAGTTTGCAAAATTTAACAGAAAAGTATTAAGGAATCAAAAAATTGAAGAATTTAAAGGAAGGAACAGCAATTTCTGTCATCTTATTACATATAAATAATTACTAATGGATGATTTGAGTATTTTTTATAACTTTTTAAAGAATTGTTAATTATTGAAAGAAATTTAACTTATTTAAATAATTATTTATTCGAAAATATTTTTTAAATAATCTATTTTCTGGATGAAATGTAATATTTGGCCATGACTTGGAGTATTTATATTTTTAAAAACGTCATGTAATTATTTAAACAATTAATTATTTTTTATTTTCAAAATTTATAAAAATTAAGCCAGAGATGTCTATTTGTATCTTAAATTGATACCCTATTCTATTCTTTAATGAATAATTACAAGAACTCTGAGACATTTCGTCTAATATGTTTATGAAATTTCTGTTTGCTTGTGGAATCATTATTTGCTCAAGCTGTTTTTTCCGATTACCTTAAAAAATGATATAAAATAGAATGCATTCAATTATTGTTCTGACTCTATAATAATGTATAGAAACAACATGTTAACCGTGTTTTAATTGTTTAAACCCTTATTCCTGTGGAGTTGTACCTCCATTATTAAGAATTTAATATTTTTTTAGAGTTCTGGGTAGTTCTTAAACGTAGTTCTAGAGTTCCTGATCAGTTTTAAAAATAGTTCCGGCTAATATCACCAAAAAACCGGGTTTCAAACAAAATAGCTAGCCCCCCTCTTTTTGAAAAATTTACTTTTTCTTCAATTATGCTCTGGTTCCAGAAGAGTTCTGGAGCTCTTTAATACAAAAAATTGAAAATTAAAAAAAATAGTCAGAAAACAACATTTCCAAAAATACAAAATGTTGAGAAATTTCTCATTTAAATAAACCAACAGTTCTCTTTAGAGTTCTATATCCATCAATAGGGGTCTTACAAAAAAGTCCCATAACACTTTTCGATGAAGTAAAAATTCAAAGAACTGCAGCACTTTTAAGAAAAACCAAAATTTGAAAAATTCTAAAATGTTTAGAGTTCTAAGAGTTCTGATGGGAGTTCTGGATTTTTTTCATGCTATAGATAACAAAAAGTATTATAAAACTTTTTGATCAACTTAAAATTCGAAGAACTATGGCACTTTCAAGAAAAAACAAAATTTTAAAAATTCCAAAATGTTTAGAATTCTAAGAGTTCTGATGGGAGTTCTGGATTTTTTATGCTATATATAACAAAAACTATTATAAAACTTTTCGATCAACTTAAAATTCGAAGAACTATGGCACTTGAAGAAAAAACAAAAATTTGGAAAATTCCAAAAAGTTGACAGTTCTAAGAGTTCTGATGCGAGTTCTGGACTTCTTCATATGAGCTCTACAAAAAAGTGTTATAAAACTTTCCCTTCAAGTTAAAATTCGAAGAACTATGGCACTTTTAAGAAAAACCAAAATTTTAAAAATTCCAAAATGCTCAGAGTTCTAAGAGTTTTTATGGGAGTTCTGGAAATTTTCATGCTATATATAACAGAAAGTATTATAAAACTTTTCAATCAACTTAAAATTCGAAGAACTATGGCACTTGAAGAAAAAACAAAATTTTTTAAATTTCAAAATGTTTAGAGTTCTGATGGGAGTTCGGGATTTTATCATGCTATATATAACAAAAAGTATTATAAAACTTTTCGATCAACTCAAAATTCAAAGAACTATGGCACTTGAAGAAAAACAAAAATTTGGAAAATTCCAAAAAGTTGAGAGTTCTAAGAGTTCTGATGCGAGTTCTGGACTTCTTCATATGAGCTCTACAAAAAAGTGTCATAAAATATTCCCTTCAAGTTAAGATTCGAAGAACTATGGCACTTTCAAGAAAAAAAATATTTGAAAAATTCCAAAATGCTTAGAGTTCTAAGAGTTTTTATGGGAGTTCTGGAATTTTTCATGCTATATATAAAAGAAAGTATTATAAAACTTTTCAATCAATTTAAAATTCGAAGAACTATGGCACTTAAAAGAAAAACAAAAATTTTGAAAATTCCAAAAAGTTGAGAGTTCTAAGAGTTCTGCTGCGAGTTCTGGACTTCTTTTTCAGAGCTCTACAAAAAAGTATGATACAAATTTTCGATTAAGTCAAATTTCGAGGAACTATGGCCCTTTTAGAAAACACAAAACCCTTCTATGAAAACAACATTTTGAACTTTAACGAATCTGAGAGTTCTAAGAGTTGTGATTGGAGTTCTGGACTTCTTTATGAGAACTCTACAAAATAAGAGTTATAAAAATTTTCCATCAAGTCAAAATTCAAAGAATTATGGCACTGTTAAGAAAATAAAAAAATTTTTAAATTTCAAAATGTGGAGAGTTCTAAGAGTTCTGATCGGAGTTCTGGACTTATTGATGACAGCATTACAAAAAAGCGTCACCAAACTTTTCGATCATACCGAAATTCGAAGAACTGTGGCACTTTTAAGAAAAACCCAAAAATGTTATTTTAAAAATGTTGAGAATTCTGAGACTTCTGATAGGAGTTCTGAACTTTTTTATGAGAGCTATACAAAAAAGTGTTATACAACTCTACGATCCAGTCAAAATTCGAAGAACTATGGCCCCTTTAAGAAAAGCCAAAATTTTAAAAATTCCAAAATGTTAAAAGTTTTAAGAGTTCTGATGGGAGTTCTTGGCTTATTAATTACAGTCCTGTAAAAAAGTGTTTCAATACTTTTCGATCATTGCAAAATCTAAATTTCAAAAGTTTTTATTTCCAAAATGTTCAAAATTCTAAGAGTTCTGATAGGAGTTCTGGACTTAATAAATACATCTGTACAAAAAGGTTTTCTCAAATTTCTCGAACAAGTCAAAATTCGAAGAAGTACCGCACTTTTCGATAATCCAAAAGTTTGTAATTCTAAAATTTGGAACGTTCCAAGAGTTCCGATTGGAGTTCTGGACTTCTTAACAGCTCCACAAAGATGTGTTATAAAACTTTTCGATCAAATCAAAATTTGATGAACTATATCACTTTTATAAATTAAAAAACCCTTTTAGAAAATTCTGAAATTTTGAACTCTACCGACTTTAAAAGTTCTGTGAATTCTGATTGGAGTTTTGGACTTCTTTATAAGAGTTCTACAAGACAGTTATATACAATTTTTTGATCAAGTAAAAATTCGAAGAAGTACCGTACTTTTCGAAAATCCAAAATGTAGGAATTCCAAAGTTTTAAAATATTTAAGAGTTCTGATCGGAGTTCTGGACTTTTTCATAAACTTTCTACAAAACAGTGTTATAAAAATTGTCGATCAAGTCAAAATTCGAAGAACTATTGCACTTTTAAGAAAACCCTAAAATTTTAATATTCCAAAATTTGGAGAGTTCTAAGAGTTCTGATTGGAGTTCTGGACTATTTCATGCTACACTTTGAAAAATAAAAAAAATTGTACCACTTAGAATGGTAAAATTACCAACAAAAAATTGGTGCAATTTTGCTACTCTGATTATAGAGTGAATACCACTTGCAGACTAGAAGTTCCAACCAATCTTGTAACTTTACCAGTTTTAGAATGACAATATAGCAAGGCTTTGTTGATGTACAGTTTCTGCTTGTGAATCTATGACATTCAGAGTAGGTAATAAAAAAACCCACTTTCAGAGTGTTGAATTTGCTGAAGATGGTAAAAGTACAGAAACTTAAAAATTTCTTTTTTCAACGTAATCTCACGGCTTTAAATTTGATAGTTGACAACGCGGCGAACTTGCACAGCTCTGAACGTAGTATAAGTACAAGTAATTTCAAAGTTTTAAAGTTGCGGAGAATAATGAAAAAATGATCAAATTTAAATTATGTGTAAAAGAGCGTGTTTCAGAACGGTAGTTGTTAAAATTACCATGTTGAATAAAACACGAATATTATGGCTAGAATACCTTCACCTTAAATTCATAATGCATTTGTAATTTTACAAAATATGTCTGGAAACTTACATAACCTAAAAGTTAAATTCCATACTGAAAGTGGATATTCGTTATTTTCAGTAAAAACGTTACTTTCGGAGCTACTCTGAAAGCGGTAAAATTACCAGAAATTTTTTTTACATTATAGCTAACTAGTGTCAAAACATAAACTAAAATCTAAGGCAACTGATTCTAGTTTTCATCTTTTGATTGCAAGTCACATATAGTTGGAATCGCAAAAAAACGTAGATTCCGAATGTAATATTTTTAAATTGCTGATTGCCAAATCTAAAAAATTTTACGTTTCGCCTTTTATTCTTATGGGCATAGCATTCGGGCTCAGGTAGAAACTGCAGGAAAAGTTTAGCGGGTGGACTTAGCTGAGCAGGTAGATGGTAATAAAATGAAGATTGCATGATTTAACTCACTTTTATTATTCAAAACAGAGTAGTGATCCCTTAAGATTCATACATTTTCTATCTATTGTTATGCCTAACCTGAGGGAAAACCACGTTTCATAATATAATTATTATTTATTGCCTTCTTTAAGAAAACGTATTCGGCAGATATCAGCAGATATCTTAAATAAACAAATGAAATCATAAATAATAAGAATGAATAGATAGAATAGCATTTCGGCTACAATTGCTAGTAATCCTTTTCACGTGCTGAAGCTTATGGCCATTAGTGTTACCGCACATGAGGGGCGTTGAAGCTGCGATTGAATTTGTAAATATATCTCACAAGGTTAACTACCTTATTGAAAAGGGCGATCGTCTTTTCCTCCACGGCTACCTACCTAACCTTCCCCTTCCACTGCGCAACGACACTACCCCTCACTGCATACTAAGTTGCTTCAGGCCCTCGATGTGATGTCCCCCATAAAGATAATACATTTGTCTTTCAAATTACCCGTTTCCTTACCATTGAGTCAATCAATCAATTTTAAATCAATTTTCAATTGTTTTTTTCGTTGGTAGAGCTGTTGAAAATTTAAGAAAGAACCGCATTTTTCGAAAATTATTAAAAGAGAATATTATTTAAAATAATGATAACTTGATAATCGTTGGGTGATGTTATTGATCCTCAAAACTTAGTTTTGTAGAAATTGTTGATGTAAATTGTTGTCTTTAGAGTTTAGAGTCAAGCGAATCGAAAACAATTGACTTGTTTCAATCGTTTTCGCACATAATGGCGATACTTATCAGTGAGTTTTCTTAAATCTGTGAAAAGTACATAATTTCTTGCAGGTATGCTCTTTCACAATTGAAAGAACTATTCTTTAAAAAAA
This sequence comes from Belonocnema kinseyi, assembly GCF_010883055.1. Lineage (NCBI taxonomy): Eukaryota > Metazoa > Arthropoda > Insecta > Hymenoptera > Cynipidae > Belonocnema > Belonocnema kinseyi. Next base: position 16,437,747 of record NC_046659.1, on the reverse strand, counting down.
TCTCTTAACGAAGAACAACTAATGAAAAAACAATTAAAATGTAGTAGGAAAATCTTGTAACAAAATTATTAAACAAATTTTTTTAAAGTTTTCAGAAAACACTGCAGTCAAAGAACTCTTTTTAAATTATTTTTTAGCGATGTATATTAAATCCCATTTTTGTATTGAAACCCCTAAACACAGCTTTTTATGTATAAGACAAATGGTGTTATTTAATGAATTTTTCTGGTGTGATGAGGAATTATATCTGTGAACGTCAAATTTTTTCTTTTGAAAACCGCTCTGTAGTAAAAATACAAAATTAAAAAAAAATTGTAGCTAAATAATGATTCAAATATTTTTTTAAAACTTTTCTTTTCCTTGTATCAACGAAAAGTTGATGGCAATTTTTTTCACAGTAGTAGAAATACATATTGGCGAGGAACATTGTACTTAAAAAAATGTTTCCTTGATTTCTTGTACACAAATTTTCCTTTAATATAGTTTTGTGTCTATTAAAATATTTAAATTTTTCAAAATGTTCATAATTTCAATTTTTTAAATTGAAATGTACTGAGTTTCTTGTTTTAAAATTATTTCTATGAAAGAAAGCATTTCCAAAATCACACTCTAGTAAAAAATAAATTTGTAAAAAAGAGAATTTTAGTTATATAATTATATAATTTTGCTTTTAATCCATGAGAATTATTTTTGTAAAAGTAACAATAATTGTTTGCCTTTGAAAATAAACTTTTTGTCGATAAGAAAAGAACATTTTTTACTACAGGTTCATTCTAAAAGGGACTGCAATGTTTTCTGACAACTTAAAAAAAAATTTTTAACAAATTTTAATACTACATTCTAATTTTCTTTTATCAATGTTGTATTTCGTTAAAATACATTGTTTTAATAATACTCAATGATTTATCAATAGTTATTAATAAAATTAAATTCTATTTAAAAAATTAAGTTAAATAATGTATATAATTTAGAAAATGAGATATTAACCAAAGAATAACACTTCCAATTGTAAAACTGCGTACCTACAAGACGTTATTTACTTTTCGCAGATTGATTAAAACTCACTGGTAAGGGTCACCATTGTGGGCCGAAACTTATGTTTGTTAATTTAAATTAATTATTATCTCACTACAATTTAAAAATAATAATAACTTGTTCAAACACTTACTTTTGTTAACTTAAGTAAGTAGTAAGTAAGTAAAATATATTCAAAAATACTTATTCGTAGGGTAATGAAAATAACAGAAACAAAGATTTGGGAAGTCCAAAGTGGGTTTCTGCCAGGAAGGTCATGT
>NC_046659.1:16421884-16436352 GCF_010883055.1 Belonocnema kinseyi | reverse complement strand
CGGAGCAGTGTTGCGGAACGAACGTGTTATTTACATAAATAGCACGAGAATTCTGGATCAATCTGAAAAATCTCTAACCCATCCACACACTACTCCTTTCCCTTGCCGAGTGAGTCACGCCTACCCCGAAAGGGAAATGGCTTAATGGTGTAATAATAATAATAATAATGAAACCTTACACTATGCGCAGTGTAAACATAACCTGCATTCCACATACCGGTCAATAAGTTGCCGCTTTTTTCCTTTGGTACATTGCTTTTTGCATTTTAACACCTTTTTAACTGACAAATGTTATTTTTTTCCACCATTTTATGCAATAATTCAACACGTGGCAATCATTTTCATTCACTTTTACATTAAAATTAGGTACGATTGTGTACATTTGACCAAAAATATGACCGAAATTTTTAAATGCCCGCTAAGTGTCATGGCGGCGCCTAAGTTTCCGATCTTAAATGAAAAGAACTATCCGCGCGGAGCACCGGGCGAATTACGGTGTGCCCACTCTTATAGAAGACGTGGCGAAAGAATTGTAGTAATTGATACGTCCCCTAGATGGCGCTCGTGTGTGCTCAGAATTAAAATAAACTTGAGCCTGCGTACAGTCCCATGTCAAAGAATATGAACTTAGTAAAGTAACGAATGGCGCCATCCAGTGGAGATAAAACGAACTACAGCTCTATTCCGGTAACCCCGCCACCCGCTACTCCAACCATTTCATGCTAATTTTAATATATTTTTAAATTTAGATTTACAGGAAGAATAATTTAAGTAAACAAATCGTTTCATGCAATATAAAGAAACATCAAATAGCGCATGATCAAAAATGAATTGCGGTTTTTATATATTACATGAAATGGTTTGCTTGTGCAGATTATTCTTCCCATAATTCTAACTGAAAAAATATTTAAGCAGAGACATTAAGCCCAACACTTAAGTACCACTCCGAAAAGCTTGGTCCCTTTTTCAATTTAAAAATCAAAATAATGTAAATTTGTTTCAAACAGGAAATGTAAATTCCCCTTCTACCACACAAGCATCAAGACAGACGTCAACTAGGGGAGATAGGAATCACTAAAACTCGTTCGCAATCAAATGTTAAATTCTGTTGGAATCGTTTTATAATAGAACTAACAATCAAATGTTAAAAGTCCTTTGGAATCGTTCTATGACAGATCGATTGCAACAGACTTAAACATTTGATTGCATGTGATCGATGACAGATTTTATTTTGTTCAATTTTTGGTTAGTTTCATTGGTTATTAATATTCATGTATTTATTTCAGAAATATAAGTCAACATAACCTACAAAATATGTTGAGAAGGGAAGGGGGTCGTTGCTCTAGACAATAGTTGTTGCTATGTCCCCTAGGTGGCGCTGATCTAGCATTTTGCTACAATCTATAAGTACCCCCTCTAAATCATCGACATATAGAAATGGACCGGTAATGCTGTGGGGAGAACGGTAATGGGCTCTACAGAGAGAAAAAACATATGAGACGTAGACCTATCTTTTTCTAGATAAAGCTGATTAGTCGAGAATATTTTCGTTGGGTGAAGTTTGGCGCAGCACAGGACCGTGCTTTGTGTCGCGAGTGCCCCAATAATGTAACGTTCATCGCACTTTTCAGAATTGATTTATTTATAATTTATTGTAAATAAATATAAAAAATGGTGGCAGCCTGTGTAGTTTGTGGGTGCTGTCAAGACGTTTATATGGGGATATGTTTTCATACGTGAGTAAAGTTATTGAATATAGTAAAATAAAAAATGTTACAACAAAAACAAAACCTCAAAATATGAAGTTTTATACCTATGCAATACAAATGGTTATCTTTAATGTTATAGAAATATTGTTCAAATTTTTGACAGTTATTACATTATTTTTGAACTTACAAAACGATTATTATTGTAGCATTTTCAACCCAATTTCAAGAATAATTTAAGGTTACCAAGTTTTTAAAATAATCTATCTGAAACAGGTTATTTTACATGAATGTTCTTTAAAATTCAATTTATTATAACTACAAATTTCCCATGTATTGTTTATCTTTCTTTTTAATCAACCGTACAGAATATTTAGGTAATACCCGGGGCCACCAATTCACTTGACAGAGTCCTAAAACAGATAAAGGCAGGTCTTCATCTCATATGTTTTTTCTCTCTCTAAAGCCCATTTCAGTTCTCCTCAAAGCCTTACCGGTCCATTTCTATATGTCGATGCTCTAAATAAATGGGAGTAGGCATGGAGAATAGATATAAGGAGACCAATCTGTAATACATGGACTTCACCAAAAAAGGTCACTTTTCTGTTGCCAGAAGTACGCACTCACGCATTTGTAAAATCACACTTACGTACAGTTCAAAACTTTCCGAGCGTGGCGTGCCAACCGCACTTAAAAAAATATGACCGCCTCCATTGTTTTGTTTTGAAAGGTCGCTTGAACAATTAAATAATTAATAATCAGACAGGATTTTGTGAAATGTTTGTGGAATACGAAATTATTCGCTATTGAAGAGGTAGGCAGTATGTTCAAAAAAATCTCAAATTACTTTTACGAACACTGTCCGTGCAACAGGTATTCTACGTGTTCGTAATAAAAACAATAAACATACAACTGTCACCACTTTGAATGTCTTTTACACTAGACAATTGAAACCACACTTATTGGAAACTTTGGCTTTTATACAGCGATTTTTAATTTTAACATCCTTGCCTTATTCACAAAATATTAATTGTTCAATAATTATATACTTACATTTGACTCGCATTCACATCGGTGGCCATATGTTTTTTAAGTGCGGTTGGCACGCCACGCTCGGGAAGGTTTAAATTATACGTAAGTGTGATTCTGCACATTTGCGTGTACGTACTTCTAGCAACAGAAAAGTGTTCACTTTCAGTTCCACTAGTTTGGTCTCCTTATGTCTAATCTCCATGGGAGTAGGCACCAGCCCCATGCATCGCCCACACTTTTATGTTTTCTTGGCATCCGAAGGGGTATCATAGTTCAAATAAATCCAATGGATGGTGCTCTGATCCGGTAAGACTGTTTTTTGCATCTTTTGCATTGTTTTATATTTGCAAAACCGATAAATTTCCTATTAAATGTGATTTCTTTAAGGAAAATGTATAAAATTGAAAGTTTAAATTATAAGAACTTGTAGCCGAGTAAATTATTTATTGTGTTGAGATTTTTTTCGAATTGGTAGTGCGAAATAATGGGATTAAAATGTGTAGCTCCGGGTTATACGCCTGGCTATACCATCAATTCGGAGAAGTTTCATTTTTTTCTTGTGCCAAAAGATCATAAACAAGGAAGGCAGACGTTAAAGGCCCAGGCGGAAGTGTAATGTCCACTGTGTGTTAATTTCGTTTCGTATTATTTTACTATATTTATTTTGTTTAACTACATGGTTTTTAACAATCTAAATCAATTATTAATAAAAAAATATTTCGTAGGAAAGATCACACATATTTATAATAACTCATATGTAGTTAAAAATTGGTTTTAAAAATATCTTAGGGGTATAAAAAAAACTTATATACTGATGAAAGAAAATCATCTATAACAAAACTCGTGGAATTTTAAACCAAAGAGAAGAATTTTCAACTAAAATGATAAATTTTTAACCAAAAAGATGAATTTTAAATTAAAGGAGACATTTTCAAACAAATATTTCAATTTGAAACTAGAAAAAAAGAAATTTTTAACAGAATATGAACTAGTTAAATTTTTAATAAAAAAAAGTAACTTTCATCTGAACTGATGAATTTTCGACTAAAATGGTGAATCATCAACTGGAATAGTTAAATTTTAAACAAGAATATGAGTTTTTAACTGAACTATGAATCTTCAACTGAAACAGTTAAAGTTTCAACAACAACAAAATATGTTTTACTGAAATAAATAAATTGTCAATCAAAATTCGAATAATAAAGTTTCAAGTTAACAAAATCAATGTTGAACCAAAAAAGACAAATTTTAAACTAAAAATACCATTCTTCAACCAAAAATTGGACAAATAAATTCTCTGTCAAAAAATGAACGTTCAACCAAAAAGTGAATTGTAAATAAAAATGAGGAATATTTAATTTAAAAAAATTAATTTTCAAGAAACGAGTTTATTTTTCAACTAAGTAAATTTATGTGTACCCTAAAAGATAAATTTTTAACTAAAATAATGAATATTTCACTGGTAAATACTTAAATTCTCAACCATGAAGAAGAATTTTAAATAAGAAGATTAACTTTCAAAGAAAAAACTCATTTCCTACCAAAAAAGTCGATTTTTTAACAACATACGCGAATTGTTCACGAAATAAATAAGTTTTAATTAAAAAAAGACGAATTTACATCCAAATTGTGGAATTTTGAACTAGAAAAGGTCAATTTTTACCCGAAATAGTTTAATCTTATACGAGAATATTAAAATTATTAGATAAAAAACTGATTTTCGACAAACTAGTTACATTTTTAAAAATATATCAATTTTCAATGAAAATGATAAATCTTCCAACAAAATTAATTTTTAGCTAAAGAGTTCAGCTTCTAACCACAAGTAGTTGGATTTTATAAAAGAGAGGTAAATTTTTAACGAAAAATGTAAAAAAATTTTATATTGTAATTTAGAAATACTTCCTTTTCGAAAGAATACTTCTACTCTAAAAACTATTTGAAGCACTCTCATTTTTTAAACTTCGGAAAAAGGGAACAGGGATTTTCTAAACTCCTTTCTCCTGAATCTCAGTTTTATTTTTTTTATTCCCCTTCCATGTCAAAAATGCCCTGACCCAAAGAAAATTTAATTTCTTTGCTGAAATTCCCTGTCCTGTAATAAAAGAATAATTATTTTCAATCATATGGTGTGAAACTGTAGACGAAGTAAATTAACTATTTTTTAATTTAATTTCCGGTCATTTCGTGGTTTTTTGCAAGTCTTTGCCAGTTTCCCGCTCAAGTCGCCACTCTGATTATAAACAAATTATATATAAATATATAATTTTTAGACAGTGGAAATTTATAGATGAATTGATAAAAAAGTATATTATAAGGCTAATAATTAATTTTTAAATATTGTTATTATCATTTTTATTATTATTATTAGTCAAGTAATATTATCAATCAATTTTTGAAATTCAAGACCCGAGGAGCTGCAGTTTTAAGGAGACACCTGAACTGTATGCGGAGTCTAAAGATGCAGATAATAACTACACTGCTGATCTGGGTAAGTACCAACTTCATTTAAACAACACAAATAGATAAAAGTGTTGAAAAAAGTACAAATCCAGATAGCAAGTAAACACATTATAACTGGATTTTGAATGTTGCCGTATGATTTGATTTATTGAAAATAATAACAGCCGAAGTTTACTGCCAGAAAACACATATGAAAGATAAAATATACATTGATATTTAAATCATTCCCTGATTCATACACAATAAAAAGCGATACAAGTGGAGAATCACCCACGCATAGTGAGACAAGTGAAGTGAGCGATAATTCCCACGAGACGGTTCAAAATAACGTTCATTTTCCCAAACAAATAATAGTGAAAATGACCACCCCGACAAACTTCGGTTCTAAATTAAAAAGATATCTGTCAGGCGAAAATCTAAGTGCAGCGACCCCAGAAACCCTTCGCGACGAATATTTCACAATGAAAACTATGATGAGGGAAATGGAGGAACAAATACAAATGCCACAACCGGAAAGTGTTCCATATTTTCTAAATGAAAGTGATAGAAAAACAATTGACAGTTTATTAAAAAATGTAATGGAGTTCGACGGGAGTCAAGACGTCGAAGCATTCAAGGATGACCTTCGAATCTCTGTAGATACCATAATCGCGTTTAGTACATCAACAGATATAAAAGAATCTTTGCTCGGTGAAATCATGCGCGGAGTGCGTGCACGCAAATTAAAGGGCGAAGCTCAACGCGTGGCCACTCGAATTCTGCCCCCACTCACACTGAAGAAAGTGTCAGAAGCACTTACGATAGAATTCGGTAGGCATGGAAAGACTTTGTCTCTACTACAACAGGAAAGGAACCAATTATGCCATGTAATCAACGAACGCGTAGACAGTTATATAAAGAGATATTCAGAAAAGGATAGAGAAATACAACGAGCTATAGATTATACCGAGGCTGAGTTTAAAGACTATGAGCGATGGAAAGAGAACCTTATTCGCGTAAAGAAGTTCACAGACGGATTGAGAAATGAGATAAGCAGTAAAGTAGCGGTACAAGGTCCAACCCGATTGAATGACGCATACCAAACGGCTATTCAAGAGGAACGAGACTATTTGGAAAGAGAACGAGAACGAAAGAGTAACATTAATCATCTACAGAGGCAAGTAACCAACAATGCGGGAAAAGACCCTCCAATAAAACGGGCGTATTTAACAGAGGAGAATCAGCAAACAGAAGATATCTACCAACAAGAAACGAACCCCGAAGAATATTCCTCGGAGGACGAAGAGACGGAGGACACCCATTCGTCAAATGTAAACTTGCCGGATACAGAATACAACGAGGATTACTGGTAGATACTGGTAACTCTGAATCATTCATAAAGATAGGATGTTTAGAAAAAGGATGCAGACCAGAAAAAGTTCCATAAAATAATAGAAAGAAATTTGAAATAGTAAATGGCATACACGAAACATTAGGACTCTGTACACTTTCATCTAAAGAAGTTAGTCATCAATTCTTTGTAGTAAAAAATGATTTTCCCACCGAATTTGATGGAATCCTCGGCAGGGACTGGTTAGAGAAAAATAAAGCCAAAATTAATTTCATAAAAAATTCCTTAGAACTCCCAAACATCTCAATTCCTTTGCATGTCAATTACAATCCGGTGATATTTTATGTGAAACCAACGGAATACGAAATAAAGATAGACATAAAAAGTGGAGATTATATTGTTAGTGGAAAAGAAGTTTTACCTGGTATCTATCACAGTGAAAACAATGAAATGAAAGTTATAACTGTAAATGCCGCTGATCAAAAACAAACAATAGAAATTAAAAGTAAAGATTTGAAAATTAATCCCTTCTTAGCATCAAAACACAAAGGTAGCTGGCAGGAGAAGAAAATACGAAAACTCTAATTTCAAAAATTCTTGACAACAAAAAATGATTAAAAGAACGTAAAATATTCTTACCAGATTTTTATAACCAATTAAACACAATTCCAATTTTTAACATTAATAAGAACGTAAGTCAAGATAAAAGAATAAAAGAGTTATTGCAGAAATCATCTCTGAAACATTTAGACCCAAAGTTAAAGTCAGAAATATCAGATTTAAACGCAGAATACAATGATATCTATTATCTAGAAAATCATCCAATGTCCCTTGTGACTGTTGTGGAACATCATTTTAAGCTTTTCACTAATAAACCTATAAACACCCCGCTCTACAAACATGCGATCTTATTCCAACCAGAGATCGAGCGTCAAATCCGCGAGTATGAAGAAAAAGGTTTAATCAGGCCGTCATTTTCTCTTTACCAAGCTAACGTTTGGCTGGTAAAGAAAAAATAAGACGCTAGTGGAAAGCAAAAGTGGAGGTTAGTTATGGATTTCAGGAAGCTAAACGAATACACGGTGCAAGACAATTATCCACTCCCATCAATCGAGGAAATTCTCTGTATGTTGGGGCAAGCTAAATTCATGTCATGCTTTGATATGGCGAACGGTTTTTACCAAGTCGCAGTTGCAGCCGAGAACATACAAAAAACTGCATTCTCAAGCCATAAAGGACATTGGGAGTTGGTACGTATGCCCATGGAATTAATTAACGCTCCCGCAACATATCAAAGAATGGTAAATTTTAAACTGCAAGGCATTCCGTAGGTCCTGAAGGAGTTCGACCCTTACAGAAAAATGTGGAAAAAGTCTTAAATTTTCCCACACCACAAAACGTCAAGCAAGTAGAACAGTTCATGGGACTTGCGTCCTACTATAGAAAATTCATAAAAAAATTTTCTAGGATTGCCCATCCTATCAATCATCTCAAGAGAAAAAATGTAGAATTTAATTGGACTGACGAATGTAATAAAGCCTTCAATGAGTTAAAAAATCTTCTCACATCCTACCCACTCTTAAGGCATCCGGACGTAAAAAGACCCTTTATGCTCAGCACCGACGCCTCAAATGAGGGATTAGGAGCCGTATTATCACAACTTGATGACAAAGGAAAGGAACACCCAATCGGATATTCTAGCAGAAGTTTAAACCCCGCTGAAAATTACTCTACCACCGAAAAAGAACTCCTTGCAATAACTTGGAGAATTAAGCAATATAGACAGTTGCTATTTGGCCAAGCTTTTAAAGTATTTACAGACCATCAACCCATTAAAGGACTACTATCCGCCCGTCACGATAACATGTCATCTCAAATATTTAGATTAACGCAAAAATTGACAGATTACAAAATTGAGGTTATTTACAAGCCCGGAAAGAAAAATGGCAACGCTGACGCTCTGAGCAGAGCATTTCCCGTAGAGAAAGCAGAAAGCAAAACTGAGGGACAGAAATTAGAAGAAATCATGAAGGATTTAAAAGAAATGGAAATGTCTATAATCAAGACAAAAAAAGAAGAAGAAAAGGACAAAGATCATGACTCTGTAGTACCCAAGGGATTCCGATTGCAGCACTCCCATACTACAGGAATCTCTTTTTACAACACAGCTGTACCACGAAACATGGGACACGGTCTACTTCATCGACATAGAGGAACTGCAACTTGATTTAAAGCTACTACAGAGATATACAAATTCTTTAAATTTATATTGTCAATCAATAAAACATAAATTCACCACACAAAAATCAATCGATGTTCTAAATAACCGAATGTCTAAAATCCCTAAGAGATATGACAATATCAAATCTTTATCAAATAAACGCACGAAGCGTGCACTTTTTAACTTTGTCGGAAGTGCTACGAAATACTTATTTGGAAGAACAATGAGCGCAAGTGATGCAGAACAAATAAACGCGGATATAGACGAGATATATAACAAAACACAAGGAATAGCCGTCCTTATCAAAAATCAAACAAGCTTATTAAAAACAACGATATCAAAAACCCAGGAAATTCATGAGAAACTCACGAAGGATTTAGGACAAATGCAAAATTTCACAGGAGCCATGACAGACTCTTTTAATACGCTAACTGAAAATATGAATATATTAAATTCTTTGTTCAACACCGAAGTAAATTTGGAAGAAATAACAGATATGATGCAATCAATAGAAACTGCTAAAGCAGAATCAAGAAACGGAATCCTTTCCCCTGACCTAGTTACACCCAGGAATTTCATAACGTCCATTCAAACAATTCAGACAAACATACCAAAATCCCTTCCGTACCCATTGACAGAATAAAATTACTTTTTATATATGAAAATCAGTAAAGTAGATGTCACATTGATCGCAAATAAACTTATTTATAAAGTTCATACGCCTATACCTGAAGCACAGAAATATCATGTGTCTCGTTTCATCACACTTCCACAGCACTCATATCTGAATTCATATATATTCGACGGGATTCATGATAAGCCTCTTGCTGTCTCAGAAGATAAGTTAATGTATACCACAATAGACGACACAAAATGCAAAGATGCTGGTGAGCTTCATTTCAGCAAGATCACCAACATCATAAAACAAATTCAAATTTCAGATCTATGCATCTCATGGCTACTGAAGCAAGAGGGAACATCCAGCGAAAAGAAATATTTTAGAATAATGACAGACTACATTTACAGCTTCTCTAACGGTTATCAATGGTACATCTCACCATATAACCCACTACGCCTCACAAGTAGCTGCCCAGGCAACATAGACAAGGAGGAAACCATTACTTAATCTTCTGTGTTGACCTTAGCAGACCACTGCCAGGCTAGCTCAGTAGGGAAAATTTTTCCAGCCACCACACATTTTTCCAGAGATAAACCTATTCGTCAATTACTCCGGATGATCTTAATGACAACACCTTGCGGAAAAGTTATCTATAAAATATCATGCCCCGGCTACAATATACCATCAAAATGACGGAGGTTTTGAATCTTCTCATAAGTTTCAGTCAAAATAGACCGAAACTCACATGGAAGTGCTATATATCTTTAGCGCTTGCGCAATGTCGTTTTCTTAAATGAAAAGGTCTATCGGCAATGAATGAATTGCATCACCTAAAAAACATTACTTTTTGATATTTCTGTGACAGTCGTGACATTACTCCATTTTTCCACTTAGCAAGGAAGGGGCTTTATAAAAATAAAACCATTTTTGATGTCACAACTTATTCACAGATCGCGTACGCTTGAGAGTTTATTGGAACAAGACCTGTTTTTGTTCCGTGACTGTTTTAGCTGACATATAGATATGAGGTAAATGCTAGAACTTTTGTTGTGTGCCGCGATGGCATGTTCGCGCATGCAGAAGTCATTCCCGAAGTCACCATCCTCAGTTACGAATGCATTTTAAAATTATTTTACAGATCACAACTCGTGTAATAGTGTAGTGCCCGGTAAGAACGAACGAATTGAATTGAATAAATATGTATGCGCATGTCGTAGAATTTGAACAGTTTTGAATGCATAATCAATCGTATATTTGAAATAACCATTTAATACCTTTTATCGGAAAAGGATTGTGTCCCGTCTCAATTCTATTTAATATCATCAAAATTTCAACTAATAAGTGTATACATTTTAATAATGATTTGGACGATTAACATTGAAGTAAACATCATAGTGTTTATACCGTGAGGCAAACGCGAACATTGGAGACAAATTATTGAATTGCATCAGCTGACCTCGAAAGTTAAGTCATTTGAATGCTATCTGCCGACTATAATTTTCGAGCAGATCAACAGTAATTAATTGCGCACACAAAATTTGGTAAACGAAGTCAATTGAATTGCTTTTGTGGAAGTATTATGTATTATTTGTCAAGGATATGTAAGTATTATTTAAGTATTTTAATTTAACGTATAATTTGTTGATTAATGAAACAGAAGTGAATTGAACGTTTGAGTTGCATTTATGAATTGTGAAGAAGTGGAGAAATAATTATGTGTTTATGTTGAAACACCGTGAACATTAATAATTTTATAAGAATTAATGTGCATTTTTTTCCTGAAAATATTCCGAAAATAATTTTTCATACTAATTATAAGTGTTGAGGGTCACGGATCGTGAGGTTGTGTGTATATACTTACAATTTGACAGGTTGCTCATTGTTTTGGAGGTTATTTTTCAGAAGGCGAGTAAATAAATAGATAGATAAACGTTTATTTTTCGGCCTGCTGGCCTTAAAAAATTGACTTGCTTACACTTCTATTTTTACAGAAATTTCTTACAAATACGTCTTACAAAGTAACATCCATCCACACCTTATAATTAATCCGCTCGCTCCTATAGCCTAACCTTCCTCTCTGCGCCTCGCACGCATTTCGCTCTTTTGTCGCTATGCCGCGCATTAGCAGTCTCTGTCTCCGCGGCTAACACCTAATACTTAACTACTATTTACAATATTTACATTTCTCTTACATCTACTTCCTCTCCTATTTACAATCTTTACTTCTCCATTCCTCTTGCTCCTTCCTTCTCTTCTTCTCTATCTTACCTAACACTCCCTTCACCTATGCTACTGCCCTTTTATCACCCCTTTCATGCAACAATACCTCCATGCTTATTCCCCTCCTTTCCACCTCTTCACATTCCTCCAACCAATGCTCCAATTTTGCATCCCCCTTCCCGCACAATTCACACATTTTCTTCTCTCTAGAAAGCCAGAACCTATTATACTTCTCCATGCAACCGCACCTTTTTCTCGCTATAAGTTTCTGACTTCCTTGCTCTCCTTTCTTATACAAATATTGCGCTCTCTCCTTCGGCATAATCCACACATAGTTTCCGTTATACCTTGACTCTCTTATTCTCTCCTCTTGTTCTGCCTTCTCTTTCTCCATGCCATTCTTTTGAACCAACTCATATACCTTCCTTCCTTCCTCGTGCATTCTGCTAACTTCATCCATCTGCAATCTATTCGTTCTACAATAATTTTCCCTTTTCACCTCCATTTTTGCACCACTACGTCTGTTCTCCTTCTCCCACCAACACTTCCTAACCAATTTACTTCCCCCATATTCCAAAAATTTCTCCTCATATTTACACGCTCGATTCCCTGTTATAATCCCTAAACTCGTTCTTGCTGTCTCCCTCCTGACAATATAGTTCGGCGTATTCCTTGACAACCCTAGTATCCACTTTATATACCTCTCCTGTACCCTATTTACCTCCTCACTTACCTTCCAACCCCACACCTCCACTCCGTAAAATAAGACACTCATCACTAGCGAATCAAACAATTTCATTCTCCTTTCAAAATCATCTGCGAACAATCTCTTCCCCGGCCCCCACACCTGCCTCATCACCACATTTGCCCTTCTCAATCTCTCTTTTATATGACCATCCACTCCCCCATTTCTTCGAAACAGGAAGCTCAGGTACACAAACTCTTTCACCTCCTGTACCGCTTTTCCATTCCACTTCCACTCCCTTGCCTAATCTCTCCTACCTGCTTTCCTGAACACCAAGACCTTCGACTTGTTCGCATTTAACTCTAACCTATTCTTGTTCAAGTATCGTCTCAACCCCTTTATCATCTCCTTTGAAGGATCTTCGCTTTTTGCCAACAGCACTATATCATCTGCATATGCGAGTGACCATATCCTGACTCCTCCTACCCTAACTCCTCCTACCACTCCAACCGCTAGCTTACTTTCCATATCCGCGATCAAAATTGCAAAAAACGTTGGGCTAAGCGGGCACCCTTGCCTTAACCCCCTATCCATCCAGAATCCCTCAAAGAATCCCTCCCCTCCTCTCACCCTATTTTTCGTCTGCTCATATATCTCCCTTACCCTCTCGATCAGGCCCCTCTTCACACCCCTCTCTTCCATTGCCTCCCACAACCTCCCCCTATCGACTGACAGGAACGCGCACTATAGATCTACAAAAACGCGTACACTTTGGCACCATTTTTGGTTAATTCTCTTTCCACCACAGGTTGCAAGACGTAATTGGAACATTCTAAAATTTCTTGTTGGACGTACAAGTCAAAAGACGTAATTTGAACGTTTTAAAAACTGTTCTAAGTTAGACCAATTAATGTTCTAAAAACGTTTTATGTTCAAATTACGCCTTTAAAACGTACCTGGAACATTGTATGTTTATGGGACATTATGTGGACTGACTTAGTACATTTTTTAACCGTTCTAAAGATGTTTTTAACGCTTGAACCCACTGTGAACATTTCAATAAAAAATACAATTCTTTTTTTACATTTTTTGAAAATAAATAATTGATGAAATAATCTGCATTTGGTAAAACAATTCGAGATCGTTTAAAAAGTCATTATATGTAAATACTAAAATTGTCCATTAGTACTTATTTGTATGAAAAAGACGAGGGGAATTGCTAAAAAGTTACAATTATACGTAAAAATGTAGTTTTTTGATTTTTTGGTCATATTTGAGGTGCTGCAGGGATGAAGAGGATCGGTTGGAAAGCAAAGTTATTAGTATGGTTTCATTTCTTAGATACTCCTCATTAATCCCTACAAAATTTGGCACGTTGCCATGAAACTCTGGAACATTAGTTCAATTTTTTGAAAATTCAAAATTTTCCCGCGTAGCTCAAGGAAAGTTTTTTGGACCACCCTAATATACATACAAAGTTCCATTGATAGCGTCAAAAGTCAAAGATTAACAAAATAACTTTTAAGTTTCAATGCCTTACTCTATTGTCGGACAATCCCTTCCGCGTGCTTTAAATATACTTTTTACGACTACCGGTAGTGTTTATACTTCGTAAAAAAACCTACAGTTTGAAAATTTAACATGGATAAACGCTTATTTTTCGGTCTACTGGCCTTAAAAAATTGACCTGCTTACACTTCCATTTTTTTACAGAATTTTCTTACAACTATCTCTTGAAAATAAACATCCATCCACACCTTATAACTATATAATCCGCTCGCTTCCTCACTAATCCTTCCTCACTGCGCATCGCCTCTCACGCATGTCGCTCTTTTCTCGCTATGCTAGTTCCATGCAGTGATCCTAGATCTGAAACGAGATTGGTCCAATACTATGACAGGGATATGTCCCTATGAATATAATAGCAGACGATGACTGGGTTGCGCGCGCATCCCATTTCTCTTCTTCTGAATTTGAAAACTCGAAGGTGCACGATTGCCAGTCGGAAAACTTCGGCCGTTCTATTTATATCTCTATTCGCTTTGCAATAAAATCGAGAGATTGGGATTTTAATATTTCCAGGTTTCGATGCTGGCGATTTTTATGATTGGAATACTTCGCGCGCCTCTTTATATGCGCATTTTTTGAGGTTACGTTATTTTCAGTATAAAATATAAATGATATAAATATTA
>NC_046659.1:16414658-16421784 GCF_010883055.1 Belonocnema kinseyi | reverse complement strand
AGAGTATTAATACCTTGATTAATATTTTGTGCATATTATTGTACATAATAAAAATAAATTATATAATTAAGTATGTAATGTTATAATTATATATAGAATAGAATAGAATTTATTGTCGTCATTGCATACTTCTACAAGTTTTTACAATATTCTTTTGCTCTCTTAAATTTTCAAACAAAACGAAGCATTTTCTCTCTTAGAATTTTTACCTGAACAGATAATAATTAAACCATTAAATTATTTCATATTTCTATGTCTATATTATACTTCCTCTTGTCATTCGGCTATATTCCTCCTCTATATCACTATTTTCTTCGATATTATAATTATGTTAATATTAATTAGCTGTAAATGAGTGTGCTGGAGTTCCTAAGTGTTTGACGGATCTATTAAACTAAAAAAAGTTGCTAAAAATTGCTAACAACTTTAAAAAGTGTTAATATAAAATTTTTTACTAGTTAGTACTTATAATTTGTAATTGTTTTATTTTAATCCCTTCGTTGGCAGAGAGAATTCGACAAAAAGTAGCTAAAATGACAGGAAAATTTGTTATCCTGAAAATTTGTATATTGGGGTTTTTGGAGTCGCTGAATCCATATATGAAGATAAAATTCAAAAATTTGAAATTGCGGATAAAATATCAGCCATTTAAAATTTTCGAATTTTGGCTTTAAATTCTTATTCAGCTATCCCAAAAACCCGTAAGTACAGAGATTGAACCAAATAGAGCCGTTTTTTTTGTATCTTCGTTTACCATATTACATCCGCCATTTTTAATTTTCGAATTTTGGCTTAAGATTCGGATTCAGCGACTCCAAAAACCCCCAAGTAAGACTTGAATGCAAAATCGGAGTAAGTTAAATAGGAAAAAAGAAGATTGACGCATTTTGCGTCCATTCCAGACAGGGCACGGAAAATTTTGACGCATTTTCTGCTAATGCCAACGAAGGGGTTAAATGATTCTCATAAATAACTTTTCTAAATTTAAAAGGCTATTTAAATTTTTTCGGTTTAATAGATAAATTCAACTTCAAACGCTTAAAACTCTAGCACACTCATTTACAGCCAATTAATATTAATGTTCATATCTGTTGTGAATATACAATTTTTTAGTTAAAACTTTAACTACTTGGCTAAAATTTAAACTAATTTGTAAAAATTTTAGTTTTTGGTTGAAGATCATTAATTGCAGTTAAAAAATGCATCTTTCTGGTTAAAAATGTAACTATTTTGTTGGAAAATTGTTTTTCTCTTTCTTTGGGTTGAAAATTCATTTATTTTAATAGAAAATTTATTTCTAACATTTTCAATTGGTAAACTCAAATTTTTATCTATAAATAACAATGCAAAAATATTAATCTGGAACAACTTAAAATAAAAATAATTTAACTTTTATTTTAAAAGGGTTTTAGTTAAAAAATTGCTTTAATCGTTCAAGTTTTAATTTTACGAACTGATATTTTTTGGATTATTATCATTTTGAACCTTAAAAATAGTAAGGGCTAGTGGGGGAATTATAACAGGGGTTAGGGCTGGATTAGAGGAAGAAGTTCATGGAGAGGGAGAGGGGGATGGCGTGTAAATGAGGACTGTAAAGATAGGAGGGGTGATGTATAAGTTTGTGACTGTGTACAATAAGGATGGAATGGAAAGGATTAAAGAAAGGGTAGAAAACTTACTAGGAGAGAGAGATGAGGGTATGGTGGTAATGGGGGGGGGGGGGGGGGGGGGGGGGGGGGGGGGGGGGGGGGGGGGGGGCGACTTTAATGCGAGAATTGGGTGGGAAGAAGGGCTGTACCAGGAAGGGAAGAGCTTTGAAAGAAAATCGAAGGATAAAATAATAAATAAAGGGTAATAGGGGACGAAGAGGGAGAATACATGTATGTGAGTAAGAGGGGTGTCTCGGTGATAGACTACGTGATTATGAATATGCAAGGGTTTGAGGAGATAGAGAAATTCGCAGTGGAAGGAAGGGTGGAATCAGACCATCAGCCATTGAGTTTATGGATACAGGGGGGGGGGGTGAAAGGCAGGGTGGGGAAGAAGGGTCGTTAGGGGAGAGGGTGTCATGAACGAGAGAGGCGATAGAGAAGTATCAGGAGCAGTTGGGCATCGTATGCTTTGAGGGGGAATCCGTGGACGAGATATGGGAGGATCTGCAAGAGAAAGTGAAAGGTTGTGTGCAAAAGAAGGTATTTAGGAAAAAGAAGAAAGGAATGGTAAAGCCGTGGTGGGATTGCGAATGTAAAATGATGAAGAGACAGGTGAAAAAGAAGTACAGGAAGTGGAAGGAAGGAATCGCGAAAAGGGAGGAGCACGTAGAAATCAGGAAGGAGTTTAGGGCGATGTGTAAAAAGAAATAGCAGGAAAAAGAAAAAGAGCTGAAAGAGGAGTTGAGCAGTGTTAAGACATAAGAGGACGTGTGGAAGATAATTAATAGGTTTAGGAAACGTAGGGTGGGGATAAGTGAGAAGATACGGAGCGACGAATGGAGGAAATTTTTTAAGGATTCATTTCAGGGGTCAGATACTCGAAAAAGAGATGAGGGGATTAGAAGAAACAGAGAGGCAGATCAAGAGAAACTGAACGACGAGGAGATAGAGAAGCAGATAGGTAGGGATATGAACTTTATGCATTCGAGAATGCCGAATTATGCGCCAAAATTCGAGTTGATTATGCGGTGAAAATTCTGAAATTATGCACGCATTATGCGTTCAAAAATACAGGTCTATGCATTATTATGCATTACAGGTTGGAAAAATACATTTAAAACAATAGGGAAAGAATAAAAAGATATTATAGTGAAATTATTTACACTTAAAAACAAATAAATTTCTGTTTACATATCTCAAATAAGTAACGATATCACAGTTCAACTGTACAATCACACTAGTCACATTACACAACACAAGGTTCATCTCATCATATTAGTGTTAATTTTTTTCGAAAGTATAATCAGGCATCTGAGACATAAATCAATAAGACTTGAATACGAATGGGATTATCAAAAACAGAACCCTCATCAATGATATCTTTAAAATAATCCATCTCATTGATTGGAAGATTCCATATCACTTCCAAAGTACATACACAACGCAACTTCAACATTTGCACGAGAAAGTCTATTCCGCTTTGGAGTAAGGATGTCATTATAGGCATATTAGGCAGGATCTTCCACATACTCTGACAAATACATAACTGATTTTCGTCAAGTTCTCCATCTTGTCATGACCGGTATAGGAAAAAGTTGAGCAATTTTGGCTTTTGTAAGAGTACTCATTCTTCAAAAAATGCATGTACTTGTGTTTTCTTTTCCGGGTGTTTTTTAACAATTACTTGGTATTCGCTACACATTCATTCAGCCTGTAAAGTTTGTCCGAGAAAATTTTCATGACCTTGTCTAGCTTATGTGCACAACATTGAATATGGATTAGTTTTGGATTTCCAAGAAGATCTCGAAGAAGACGAACACACAGGTTCATATATGGTGCGCTGTCAGATGCTATAGCTACAACACTCTTATGGGTAACTCCATACTGATGAAAATCTGAAACATTTTTACAATTTATTTAAATTTAAAATTTATTTTTCAATTCAATGTATTCGAATTTTAATTAATTTAGTTTAATTGACTCAATAATTTAATTTTTCAGAATCTCAGATTTATAGATTTTAATTCGATTGCAAAAAATTGGAATTTTTCGATTTTTCAATCAAAAACTTGGTAAATAAGGGCTACCTCAAGAATAAAATTTGATCAATTTCACAATACAGTAAAGAGCAATGCACACCTGTAAGATCGCTTTAGAGCAATGATCTGCATTAACATTGCCAATAATCTTCACAAATGCAAGAAATAATGAAGGCTCTGGATCTTCATTGCTAGAAAGAATTTTGAAAAGTGTGAAAAAAATGGCCTCTTCATTCTTGTTAGTAGTCTCATCACACATAACAACGACCTTCTTTCCCTTCAATTTACTTTTCAGAGATTCATCATAATCTGCTTTTAACAGTGGAACATATGTGTCCCGTAAATACTGAGCATTAGGCAAATCATCACTACCTGAAAAATTGACGAAATTCTTCGTGAAAAGTAAATGAAATTAATTAATTGAATTCAATTTTTACAATATATGCAATGTACATTTTTATTGGGTATTTTACAGTACTCAGCAGATTTAAGGTTAGGTGACTTCCATACGCTTTTAAAACATCTAATGCTTCTTGTGAATCGAAATGTATCAATAAATACATTTATTTTCATTTGAAATTGATAAAAATTCTCACCAGGTACATATTCACCCAGCTAATCACGATAACTTAGGTTATCCAACTTTGTCAGAGGAATATTTGCTTTCAGGAAAGCATTCACAGTTGATCTGATGGAAGTCTCTGTTGTTCTGACTTACAGTGATTATTAATGGTACTTTTCCGTTGCCAGTAGTTTCATCGAAGATGTTTCCTTCATATTTATAATCGTCAACACGAGTTGCGAAAAACACTGACTTATGACCCGTCATTATTGTAATAACTAATAATTGCACTGCATGTCACTTTTCAAATGAAACTTAACCTTTAAGGATTACAACAGTTGCCGCCCGGTACGCATTTGTTTTCTTCTGGAGAGCAGAAAGGATTAGGGATAAAATACGTATGTACAAGTGTACAACTCATATTACGCAAACTCGGAAAGTAACTTGTCAGCAACTTTGGCCTCCCGTCGCCGTGAGTAAGTGCCGTCAATCCTTCCAGGCTCAAGCACAATCGTATCCTTATCCCTTGTCTTAATTCATTTCATTCTCGTTTTGAATTTGTGCGCTTCTTGAGATGCAAGCGACCAATGCCATTGACAGGACGGCACTTATTCCGTCTACACCAGTCTAAACCTCAAGTTGGGAAAACCGAAAATTTTGAAACTGCTCTCGAAATAAGTGATTTATGTGTTTGAAATGGCGATTTATGCGCACAAATAGCAAAATAAGCAATTTATGCGCCGAAATAGACGACCTTATGCGCATCATTGAAAAACTCGAATTATCCGGCATTCGGCTTCTGATCATGCGAAATTATGCGGCCTTAAAATTGTGTCTGATGGTCCCATAATATGATAATGGATGGATGTTTAATCATTCGTAACAGTTTTGAAAAATTATGTGATTATGCGCTTGCATAAAGTTCACATCCCTGCAGATAAGGAAGTTGAAAAAATCGAAAGCAGCCGGGATTGGCGGGGTAGAGAACAAACCGTGGCTGTTTGGAACACAAGAGGTAAGGCAGAGGCTGAAGGGGGTAGTAAAAAAAGTATGGAGGGGGGAGGGATTCCCAAGAGGGTGGAGAGAGGGGTTGATTGTACCACTGTATAAGAAAGGGGATAGGGAGAGGCAAGAAAATTATAGAGGAATTACGCTCATGAATACTGCGTACAAAATATACGCGATGGTGTTAGCAGGTAGGCTGCGAAAAGATGTTGAGGGGAAAGAAATATTGCCGGAGACGCAGGCGGGCTTTAGAGAGAGAAGGAGCACTATTGCCAATATTTACGTCTTGCAACACGTGGTGGATAGAGAATTACTGAGCGTTTAAATGAAATATTTCTGAATTAAAAATTTGTTAAGCTTCAGTTTTTAAAGTATAAAATTCAAGATTTCCACCTCAAATAAATCATTTTCAGATTTAAAAGTTTGAATTTTCTAGTTTCACCCTGAATTTTTAATTGGAACAAGAAATTTTTCAAAGTAATTGTATGCATTTCTGAATTGGATCAGAGATTTTTTGAATAAATTATAATTCTGATATGGGACAAGGAATTCTACAAAATAATTAAAATTTTGAGTTAGGACATGAAAATCTGAAAAAGAAGTACAGTCGGGGTACATTATAATAGAATTAATATAATATATAATTAACTATATATGATATTATATTGATAATAATATTATCACCACAGATATTAATATAAACATTAATATTAATTAGCTGTAACTGAGTGTGCTAGAGTTTTAAGCGTTTGATGTTGAATTTGTCTATTAAACCGAAATAATTTAAATAGCCCGTCAAATTTAGAAAATTTATTTATGGTAAACATTTAAAATGAAACAATTACAAATGATATGTTCTAACAAGTACAAAATTTTGTATTAACACTTTTTAAAACTGCTAGAAATTTTGAATCTTAAAAATCGAAATACCACGTAGTACTGAAAAAAGTATAATAAAACCAAATACTAGGAAGCTATAATTTGTCATTGTTTAATTCCAAAAGATTCTCATAAACAAATTTTATAATTTCGAAAGTCCGGAGGCTATTTAAACTTTTTTGGTTTAATAGACAAATCAAACGCTTAAAACTCCAGCATAGTCATTTACAGTTAATCAATATTAATATTAATATAATTATAATATCGAAGAAAATAGTAATATAGAGGAGTAATATATAGCCTAATGACAAGAGAAACTGTAATATAGACATCGAAATAAGTAATGATTTAATGGTTTAATTATTATTTGTTCAGGTAAAAATTCTAAGAGAGAAAATATGTAGCTTCGTTTTATTTGAAAATTTACGAGAGCAAAAGAATATTGTAAGAACTTGTAAAAGTATACAATGAAGACAACAAATTCTATTCTATATGTAATTATAATATCACATACTTAATCATACAATTTATTTTCATTAAGTACAATAATCTACAAAAAATATAAAGTATACAATATAATGAACGCAATATGATATAAAGAAAATGGTAGGGAACAGATAATTGTTAATTATAAAATCAAATTAAGGCATCAGGCCCATTCTGAGGGTCGTTCGTCTAAGGGTCAATACACGCTGGTCAGTCGATCAAGACGCACACCCTTGCTGCCAGATTTGATTTAATTTTAAATAAACTATTAATTGTTGTGTAAATCACGTTTACCGAATTCTTTCGTATTCCTCCCTAACACACTTCAAAAATATTAATCACGGTATTATTATTCTGATATTGCATATATATTTTTATTTTTAAATTGGGCGAAATATTCGAATATCATTAAAATCGCCAATTTCTTTCATTTCTTTCAAATGCGGATCAAGATATGAATAAGACTATCATAATATAAAAGAATTATAATATTATCATTAATA
>NC_046659.1:16411963-16414558 GCF_010883055.1 Belonocnema kinseyi | reverse complement strand
ACAACGTAACCTCAAAATATGCGCATATAAAGAGGTGCGCGAAGTTTTCCGACCGGCAATCGTGCACCTTCGAGTTTTCAAATTCAGAAGAGGAGAAATGGGTTGCGCGCGCAACCTAGTCATCGTCTCCTACTATATTCACACGTGCATGGACCTGCCATAGTATTGGATCACATCTCGTTTCAGATCTGGGATCACTGGTTCCATGTCCATTGTCCATGTACACCAGTAGCAGTACGTTAATAACGTGTTTTTTTTGAAGATTTGACTTCAAAAATTTTTTTTTTCTCCAAATTTGATGACCATATTCGTAAGCAGTGAATGAAAAATACATCACTACACGCTTTTCGGAACTTAACAACTGGTGGAAAAAAGCCGGCAACGAGCAATGTTGCCGGCACCGACAAGGTTGTTCCGTTGCCGACACCGGCAAGCTAAACTACATTTATTGAAAATAAACCTTTCGCTAAAAGGCCCAAAAAGAAATAACAAACAACGAAGACAATGGTTTTACAATTAATTAGAATTAGAGTGATCAGGTAAGTATCATTTATGTAAGAGTATTCACTTTTAAAATCACAAATTACTCATACATAACTATCAACTTTTATTTATAACTCATAACCTTACCATTTTTCATCCTCAAAACGTGTAATTAAAAAGAAAAATTATTTTCCGAATAGTTTCAGGAAAAAATGTACATTCCTTCTAAGAAAATCAATAATATTCAAGACATTTAAACATGAACTCATTTTTTTAAAACAATGGATTTAATATTCACGGATGCAGAGTCGTCAAATTCTGTCGATTAAAACCTTCACTTAGCTTCATTTGCATAAATAATCTATTCTTCAATCGCTTTTCGCTGAACATATATATTTTTCTTATTTATTCACTCTCCTTCTGAAAAATAATCTTCAAAACAATGTGCAACCTGTCAAATTTTAAGCATACACTCATAACCATACCATCCGTAAACCTCAACACTTATTATTAGTAAGAAAAATTATTTTCTTAATATTTGACGAAAAACACGTACATTAATTCTTATACAATTATTAATGTTCATGGTGTTTCATCATAAACACATACTTATTTCTCCACTCTTCACAATTTACAAATGCAACTCAAACGTTCACTACATTACTGTTTCATTAATCAACAAATTATTCTTCAACTTCTCTTAAGTCAGCAAATTGACAATAAATAATTGAATTCGGCGTATTTAATATAATTCTTTTATAATTTTAAACTTTACGCGGTAATAAATAGGCTTAGTATGGTAATGACATTTCGGTGAAGTGGACTTTAGACGAATTGGATACCTACCGTTAGATATTGAGCACTATTCTCTACTATATATTATGTAGAGTGTATATATATATATATATATAAGAAAGAATGCATGTATTCAAAATAGGTGTCTATGAAATAAATACTTTTAAATCAAGCAGTTTTTATCATTTCCGTATGAGACATGTTTATAGCGAAATTTACAGGAATCTTGAAATTCACATTTTTATAGGTTAAAAAAATGTTGACAATCCAATTCCGTTTTAGTCGGCGGGATACATATTTTGTACACAAAACAATTCTGATCAATTTCGTTTCGTTTGGTCCCTTCTGTGACTACACTTTCATCGCATTCGAATCATTTTACTGGCGGTGTACTCATTCCAATGGCTCTCATTATCACGTTTTGACGTTTTTAAGCATTGAAATGATATATTCAAATATACGATAAAAAACCAATGGAAACGTTTCCATTCTAATAAATTCGAAACTTCTTACCGGGTGGTTGAGAATATTTACTTGCGTGCTCAGGTTTATGCGTTTGAATTCCCCCCATTGCGTGCGAAATTTTAGTTTTATTATAAGCGTTATAACTTACAAATACCGATTAATTATAAGTATATCCGAAAATATTTATAAGAAGTAACCGTGTGCTTATTTATTAATTATTTTTAGCAATATTTTTTCACAATTCATAGTGCTGTCTTGACTGGAATTTACGCCGATAACATAATTTAGATTTCTTTATATTATTCGTTAAAGTGACATGATAATTCGTAATTTTAGCATCCAGGAACTGTACAGAATAGCGACTGGATCGGTAAAATCTACTGATCCACAGGTCAGCACCACTTGAGAATCGGTGCTGGTAACCACCAATGCTAGTCATATTTAGTTGCCTATAATTGTAACGTTTACTGAACTGCCGTGTTATCCATATAGGTACTTGGAAGATCAGTAGAATTAACTTGGTTTTTAGTAAAATATAAGGTTCTTTTTTCTGCGTGTAATCATTCGCGCTCGAAATCAAAGTTTTCCTACAGTTTCCCCTCCTGAAATATTTTTTTACACTTGTTCTTAACATTTTTACTCTAAAAATTAAAATTAAATCGATTGAACAATTGAGTAGCCAAGTAGCGAAGCGGAGTTAGATCTCCTTATTATTCGTTCGTGATGACTATACTGAGTCTATTGTAAGACAAGTGGAAGAGTAGGAAGAAAGGCTAGGTAGGAGATCTTTGGTAGGAGTAAGCCGAAAATAATTAATGTAATAATTGCATAGTGTTACGGGCAGGCGCCAAT
>NC_046659.1:16402896-16411953 GCF_010883055.1 Belonocnema kinseyi | reverse complement strand
CCATCACTCAGCCAAACTTAAATGTTTTGGTGCAATATGTTACATAGTATTCTGCAATATGTTACATATTCAGTAAGAATGTCTCTTAGATGACTCTTTTCTATGTTGCTTTGTAAATTTACAAGAACTATTAATTATTAAAACAATTTAAATTGAAAAGTTAAGAATTTGGTTTTCTTTCTACCAGTAGGTTCCATTTTTAACATAAATAACTAAGAATATCTTTCCGATGATTTTTGTCATATGATGCTTTGAAAGTTTACAATTAATAATTATTAAATTATAATTATATTAATAAATTATAAAATTATAAATATATTATTTAAAGAATGTTAATCAAAATATGTATAGCTTGTTTATTTTTTAAGAAAGAGGCATACTTTGTTGACGGAGTGAACTAAGAATGTCTTTCGATAATCATTTCCTATGATACTTTGTAAATTTATAATAATTATTAATCACTTAACAAATTTTCATAAACATATTGAGAGTTGGGATATTTTTCAATTAATAAACACAATTTGTTTACGAAGTTAACTAAGATTGTCCTTGCGATGATTCTTTCCTAAGTTATTTGTTAAATTTACAAGAATTATTAATTATTTAAAGAAATTTCATAAAAAAATCAGAACTTAACTATTTTCTAGATTTTGAACCATTGGGACATTTTAAAGAAATTAGTTTTTATAAGGAGATGTATGCACTATATATTTAATAAGAATTGAAAAAGAAGTTGAAACTTTATAATGATAAAAACTTTCACTTACATTAGTTTTAGTAATTATTTCTTTTTATTAATTTCTTCCAATACTGTCATAATCATTTCTGTTAAATATTTTGCTTCATGAAAATTTTCTGTACTATATTTTCGTTTGCAATATGTGAAGAATACAATAGGAACATTATATGACCGTCCCATCACTTTCAATTGATAACACTATTTTGAAGCTTCAGCAATATCTGACTATCGACTTTCCTTCTTGTCTCAGATTGTTTTATTATTGTGAAAAGTAATCATACCAACAAGAAATGTATACAAGTGGTTACAGGGGCTTGGAAATCTTTTTTTTTTTGTCGCGAAATTTCTTTCCATATATTCGGATAGGGATTATCATTTTCGCAATTTCAATTCACAGTTCAACTTTTAAACTGTTGAAATTCGGATTCTACCAAAAACGGTCTTCACCAAAAACGGTGACTTTTCTGTTGCCAGAAGTACGCACACACTCACATGTGTCAAATCACACTTACGGATAGTTTAAAACTTTCCGAGCTTGGTGTGCCAACCGCACTTTAAAAAAATATGGCCGCCTCCATTGTTTTGTTTTGACAGGTCGCTTGAACAAATAAATAATTAATGATCAGACAGGGATTTTGTGAAATGTTTGTGGAATAAAAATTTATTCGCCATGGAAGAGATAGTTAGTATGTTTATGAAAATATCAAATTACTTTTACCAACACTAAGCGTGCGACAGGGGTTTGACGCGTTCCTAACAAAAACAATAAACATACAACTTACACTACTCTGAAAGTCTCGTACACTATACACTTGAAACCACACTTACTGGAAACTTTCGCTTTTATACAGCGATTTTTAATTTTAACATCCTTGCCTTTATTCACAGACTATTTATTGTTCAATTTTTATGTATTTACATTTGACTCGCGTTCACATCGGCCGTCATATTTTTTTTAAGTGCGGTTGGTACGCTACGCTCGGGAAGTATTAAACTATAGGTAAGTGTGATTTATAAATGTGTGTATGCGTACTTCTAGCAACAGAAAAGTGTTGATTTTCAGTACCACTAGTTTGGTCTCCTTATGTCTATTCTCCATGGTTTCCACAACAAAATTATTGGTTTTTATATCGGCTTGAAACTTTACTAAATCATAATGTTAGTGCACTTATGTCAATTTACCGAACCACCCTAGCGGAAGAAACGGAAAGAGTTCAGAAAGAGGTTCCGTTCCGATTCTTTCCGAATTGTATGGGAACGTTGCTTCCGATTTCTCTCCGAACGTCTCTCTTTCCGAAGATTTCCCGAAATTTTCTCCGAAGTGTCCCACTGCATCTACTTGTTTCTAAACGTTTCCGATTTCTTTCCGAATAAGTGTTGCAGTGTCCCATTATCTTATTCCGATGCTTTTCGGATATTCACTTGTGTCCCACTGTTTATGTTAAACGTTAAACGGTGTTTATCAAGTCCATTTTTGATGTAAAGTGGTGTTTATTGGGTATTCGCGGGTTCATTGTATCCGATCCGATAACTTTCATATGTTAAACGGTGTTTACCGGGTCGGACCCAATAAACACCTCTCTCTCTCTCTCTCTCTATGTATAACTCATTTTTGGTTTAAAAAGTATCTAAACATGCATTACATAACAAAATAAAAGTCATGTAAGGTATAAGAAAGCTAATTTATAATGGAAAATATATCTTTGGTATTATTGTATAAGATAATGATTTTTTATATCTGCGAAAAATCTTTACATATTAAAATTAGCACTTTACATAGAGTTTTCAAGTCAGTACATAAATATTTGTTAAGTCTAATTTATTATGTATAAGCCACAATTAGAGAAAAATATAATTTTAATACAAGAACCCGATAAACTACACTTTACCTAAGATGAGTGATGGATATAAAGGTGTTTATTGGGTCGACAAGTATATAAAATGAAATACCCAATAACTACCTTTACATGGATAATAAAAAACATTTTTGTCTTAAAAAGTAAGTAAAAATTCTTTACATAACAAAATAAAGGTGATGTAAGGTATGAGAAAGCTAATTTCCAACGGAAAATATATCTTTGGTATTATTGTATAAAATAATGATTTTTTATATCTGCAAAAAATTCTTACATATTAAAAGTAGCACTTGACATAGAGTTTTCAAGTAACTATAGAAATATTTGTTAAGTCTTATTTATTATGTATAAGCCACAATGAGAGAAAAATGTAATTTTAATACTTAGGACCCGATAAACTACGCTTTACCTAAGATGAGTGATGGATATAAAGGTATTTATTGGGTCGACAAATATATACATATGAAAGACCCAACAACCACCTTTTCATGGATAAAAAACATTTTTGGTTTAAAAAGTACGTAAAAATTCTTTGCATAACAAAATAAAAGCAATGTAAGGTATAAGAAAGCTAATTTACAACGGAAAATATATATTTGATAATATTGTATAAAATAATGATTTTTTATATCTGCAAAAAATCTGTACATATTAAAAGTAGCACTTCACATAGAGTTTTCAAGTAATTACAGAAATATTTATTAAGTCTAATTAATTATCTATAAGCCACAATTAAAGAAAAATGTATTAAAAATACTTAGGACCCGATAAACTACACTTTATCTAACATGAGTGATGGATATAAACGTGCTTATTGAGTCGACAAGTATATACATATGAAAGACCCAATAACCACCTTTACATGTATAAAAAACATTTTTGGTGTAAAAAGTAAAAAAAAATTCTCTACATAACAAAATAAAAGTGATGTAAGTTATAAGAAAGCTATTTTACAAGGGAAAATATGTCTTTTGTATTATTGTATACAATAATGATTTTTTATATCTGCAGAAAATATTTTTATGCTAAAATCAACGCTTTACACAGGTTTAGCAAGCAATTACAGAAGTAACTATGAACTTTAATTATTCATCTACACGGAAAAAAGTGCATTAATCTTTCCTGAATTATTGCCATATGCGGGGATGAGAGCGAATATTGAACAAATGTCATAGGTATTGTATAAATTTCAGGATATATGTAAAATGAACGTATAATAACTCTACAAGAGTTTTGCAAACTTCATATTGAACTCCGACTTAAAATGTTAATAAAATATATGAAGAAATTCAAGTAGCTGCAAGTCCTTACTGTTTGAAGGTAGCCATATTCCTGCGTCCCTCACCCCAGCCGAAGCGTTTGTTTAATGTTTAACATACTAGCAGTCTTGCGCGCGCCTATTTATCTTTTTATGAAAAAGAATAAATGAAAAGCCTATCTTTTCTATGTTATACATATTTAATGAATGTTACATAATATTAGTATAAAATAATAGAAGGCAGCAAGGGATGAGTTCTGTATCTGAAATTGTAATTAATCTTTTATAATAGGATTTCAACGAATTTTTTATTTTTAGGTAGAAAATGAAATTGAACTATTTTATTCTAAATGAGCTTTTCTTATTGTAAATTAATTTTTACCTAATATTGATGAATAGCATTTATTACGATTTTGTAGCTCACGTTGATGATAATCATATTCTTTAAATAATGAACTTTGTATTTTTACACCACAATTTTTATGAATCAATTAAGCAAAATTTTTGAACGCGCATTATAAAAATCAATGACCTTATAGGTAGAAAAACACATGTAATAAGCTTATTGCCACTTGATAAACTCTTCCCTGAAAATCTTGGTTAAGGCTCCCCAATATTAATTCATGCGTTCAATGTCATAAAATGTTCAGTGATAACTGTTTCATTATTCCGATTTATACAAAGTCATTACACTACTTTGTAAGGGATAACTCGATATATGACAGCTATACGAATTTTTGATTACATGTGTAGATAAATCCTTAAAAAGTTGGAAAAAATGACATTATTGAACGCAAATTTCTGCCAATTTTCGAATATCGGGCTTAGTTAAGTCTTCCATTTTCTCCTGGACTTATCACATTAAAGTTTATGAAAAACATAATTATTTTGTTTAAAATTAAAATAATAATTATTATATTTAAAATTACATTGAAATTAATGAAATTTTGTATTAAAAATAACACTTTCAACAAATAAGTATTTTACAAAATATCAGGTGGGGTGAAGGTGTTGTAAAAATTGTGGTCGATGGTCGCAGATGGATGGTAAAGGTGTTATAACTGCTTTATAGAAAAATAGTCTTTTCACATAAAAGTTGAAGAAGTGGGACAAATTTTTTTATTTTCTAACTGGAAATTCTTTATTTGTTTAAAATTCGTTTTTCTAGTTGAAAAATTCATAATTTTAGTTAAAAATTCATCACTTTGGTTAAAGAATTTACTTTCTTTTTGAAAATTCTTTTTTTCGGGAATAAATTAATTGTCTGTGTGAAAAAGTAATTTTGCTACTTTTGGTTTAAATTCGAAATTGATATTTCAACGAATGCAGATGGTGCATTCGTTGAAATATCAAATACTACATGTTTTATCAAAAATCCATATATGCAGGTTAAAAATTCAACTACTTTTTTGAAAATTTATATACTGGTTCGAAAATTCAACTCTTGTTAAAATTTTAAATATTTTGTTGAAAATCTTTTCTTTTTGTTTTAAGATGTTCACCACTTTCGTTAAAGATTAATCTTTTTTGTTTGAAAATTTGGCCATTCAGTTTAAAATTTATTTTGTAGTTTGAAAATTTAACTATTTGGTTAAAAGTTAAACTATTCGGTTGTAAATGGAGATCTTTTATTAAATAGCCAAATTTTTAACAAAACCGTTTACACTGAAAATGAAAAAGTTCAATTTTCAGTTTAAAAAAATTAACGAATTTGCAAGCAAACAGTTACTTTTTCATGCAAAAGCATAACATTTTAACAAAATAGTTAAACTTTTAAATAAGTAGATAAATCTTCAACCAAAAAAATTAATTTGTAAAAGGTCGTTTAACCTTAAAACAATTAAAAAAATGTTCAACAACAAAGATTAATTTTCAAAAAAAGAATTAAATTTTCAACTAAAATGATGAATCTTCAACCCAAAAAAGATCCATTTTTACTCATTTAGTTTAACATTTAAGAAAGTAGTCGAATGCAAACATGAAAGACAAATTCTAAACAAAATAATTGAGACCTCAACAAAGGAGCTTTAACAAAAGATAATTCATAACTACCAAATTACAGTTGCAGATGTATATATGCATATATTATCGAGCGCAAAGCTCTAGAACGAACAAAGAAAAAAGAAAAATATCTACAAAATTTTTGAGTTTTCAACCCAAAAATGCAAGTTTTAAAAAATAGTTGAATTTTCAAATAAAAGGGATACGTTTTCATTGCGTTCATGTTCAGTACGAAAATCAAGTTTCTATCCAAAGAGATGAGTTTTTAACCAAGAAACAATTTTAGTCAAGACATAAAAAAATTCAACTAAATTGTTGAACATTTTCAACACAAAATTTTTAAAAAATGTTCCCTTTTAGTTTAAAAATAAAGAAATTGGTTCACAATTCGTCTTTTTTGTAAAATATTAATCTTATTGGTTAAAAATTAATCTTTTGAACATAGAATTTTTTTATGACGGAAAAATAGTTCTTTTAAAATTTAATCTAAAAACAACATAATTCCCTTCCTAATGGATTCAACGGCTTGAATTGCAGAACCTGCCTAATGGTAAATGGACTCGATCTCCTTTGAAATAATTTTTATAGCACTTTTTTCTGTTGAAAATTAATTTTTTTAACAGAAAATTAAACAATGACATTTTTGGTAAAAAAGTAGTTTTTTAAATTAAAGTGTAATCTTTTTTAGTTAAAAATCTAACTAATTGTTAAAAAGTTTATTGATTATGTTAAAAATTCGTATTTTTTAGTAGAAAAATAATCTTCTTGTTTGAAAATTCTTCTTGCTTATTTAGGATTCAACCATTTTTCTGACAATTCTTTTTTTTTCAATTAATTTATTGAAGTGAAAATTTAACTTTCCATTTCTGGTTAAAAATTTATTGATATTTTTATTTGTAATCTGTTTTGTCAGAGAATTCAACTGTTTTTTTTAATTGCACTTCTTTAAGTTGAAATTTTTTTAAACTAAAAACTGAACTATCCCATTTTTCGTTGAATATTAAGTTCATAATTGAAGCTGAAAGGATTATGTGATGGCCCACCAACCCTTTTATTTTATTTTAACATTCTGACAATGCCAACCCAAAATGCAAGTCATTTATTGCATATTTTTCAACATCTATTGCATCTGCTTTGTGGAAAATGATGTGCTTTTTCACAATTGCAATTATTAACATTGCTAGAAAAATTATTTCTAATGTTTTCTTCCAAGATCTTTTCACTCCAAAATCTGTTTATGATTTATTTCAATGAGGAGCAATATGGCTGTAAATAATTGTATGGCTGAACAGGCCCTTCGTCGCAGGGCGAAACCTTGAAGCTTCACTAAATAAATCATTTTTGATCAGTATAACCACAAACTATAACATCTTCTATTAATTATATCACCTGGTCGACACCAAATAACATCATCTAATTTATGTTTCGGTTCAAAACGAACCTTTTTGATTGAAAATTCAACTATTTTCTCAAAATTTCTTTTTTTTTATTATTAATTTTTATAATGGTAGAATCTACTTATATTACTTTTGGTTAAAAAATGATATTTTTTATATTACAGTCAAACATTTGTTTGAAACTTTCTAGATTTTGTAAAAAAATTCGTAATTTTTTGTAGAAAAGTAATATTCTTGGTTGAAAATTAATATTTTTTATTAGGGATACAGTTATTTAAAAAAATTCCTTTTCAGTTTGCCAAAAACAAATTTCTTTAATAGATATTTGGATTCTACTATTTTTGGTTGAAAATTGATATTTTAAATTGACAATTGACCTTTTGTAATTAATAATTCAATTTTTTAAATTTTTTCGCAAAATGAAATATTAGTTATAGGTCCTTCGATTTTTAAAGCCATAAACTTATTGGCTGTCTTCTAAAATGTTTTTATAACTATTACTCAGTTAGTTTATGTAGGTTGTTACCCTTAAGTTCTACGAAGCACAGGCTACCTTTTTGTTGCTGTTAAGAATTTGGCTAACTTCATTTAGCAAAGTTTTCAGGAGGAATGAATAACCTATTATTTTTCGAATCATTTCCAACATACTAAAAACTACAGTATTTTTTATCACAGATTGTAATGTAATTTAGTCTCCAATAACTTTCAAACGAAGACATTTTGAAACATTGTTATTTCTTTTAACACTTCTACACGTTTAATAAATTTCATAAAATATGCAGCTAGCCTTATTCTTAAGGGAAAGGGCGTTTAGCAGGTCGCACGTCGTTGTCAGATTTTGTTAAAGGAAAACTATATATTCACTTAATGCAAATCGGTGTCAGCTTCTTGGACTATCGCATGGCATTGCCTGAACTTGGACAATATTAATTCGGATTTCTCAAACGTCAGCTGATTCATGTCTCTATGGCTAACTTCATTCAGCTAAGATTTTAGGAGGAATAAATAACCTATTATTTTTCAAAACACTTTCAACAAATTAAAAACTAAAGTATTTTGTATTACAGTTTGTAATTTAATTTAGTCTCCAATAACTTTGAAACGAAGATATTTTGAAAGATTGTTATTTCTTTTAACACATCTACGCGTTTAATAAATTACATAAAATATGAAGCTAGGCTTATTCTTAAGGGTAACGAAAAGATAGCCTATTCTTCTTAGAAATTTTCGTTGTAAAATGCGAATTAGATACGTAAGGGTGTTTAGAAGGTCGCCCGTCACTGGCAGATTTTGATGATGAACAATACAATTTTCACGTAATGCGAATCGTTATCAGCTTGTTGGAATATCGCATGACTTTACTTGTCCTTGGAGAATATCAATTCGGATTTCCCAAACGTCAGCTGATTCATGATTTCTATGGACAACGATCAGCCGAATTTTCCTGCGTATTAGATAATATAATTATTTTTAATATTATATATTCAAGGTCGTTCGCAAGATGTAATATTAGTAATAGGACGTTCGATATTTTAAATCGATAAACTCATTGGCTGACTTCTAAAATGTTCTCATACCTATAACTCAGTTAGTTTATGTAGGTTGTTCTCCGTAAGTTCTACAAAGCATAGACTATCTTTTCGTTGCCGTTAAGAATTTGGCTAACTTCATTTAGCTAAGTTTTCAGAAGGACTAAACAACCTATTATTTTTGGAAACATTTCCTACGAATTAAAAACTACAGTACTTTTTATTACAGTTTGTAGTGCAATTTAGTCTCCAATAACTTTGAAAAGAAGATATTTTA
>NC_046659.1:16399599-16402796 GCF_010883055.1 Belonocnema kinseyi | reverse complement strand
CATACAGTTAAAAACTAAAAAAAGGTAGTCAACACCTCAGGCGACTGTCCTCTATTGATCTCATCAGGCAAAATTGTATTTTCTTTCCGAATCATTAAACATCGTTTAATGTCTGCATGTGACCCAATAACAACCGATAAATCTCAATAAAATTTATCCTAAAAAGAACAATCCTTTGTTATTATTTTCTGACTTTTGGAAACGTGAATTTGAATAGTGTTCTTGTGTTATTCATGATAAATAAGCTTCACTCCTTTACGTTTTGTTTTGCATGTCATTTTGATGCTTTCAATTTGATGACCTGATAAACATCGCTTTGTATATTTTTCCTTCCCCGCGTTTAGACATACGATTAAAAACTAAATAGAAGGTAGTCAAAACCTCAGGAGACTGTCCTCTATTGATCTCATGAGGCAAAATCGTATTTTCTTGCCGACCCAATAAACACTGTTTAATGTCTTAATGTGACCCAATAAACACCATTAAATCTCTATAAAATTCATCCAAAAAACTCATTCCTTTATTATTATTTTTTTCTCTTTTCAAAACGTGACTTTGATTGGAGTCCTCGTGTTATACATGCTAAATAAGTTTCACTGCTCTACATTTTGCTTTACATGTAATTTCGATGTTTTCAATTTGACGACCTGATACACACCATTTTATTTATATATATATATATATATATATATATTTCTGCCCACGCGTTTAGACATAGGGTTAAAAACTACAAAACAGGTATTAAACACCTCAGGAGACTGTCCACTGTTGATCTCATTATGCAAAATTGTATTTTCTTGCCGACCCAATAAACACCGTTTAATGTCTTCATGTGACCCAATAAACACAGTTGAATTTCTATAAAATTCATCCTAAAAAACACCTGTTTATTATTATTTTTTAGACTTTTGAAAACGTGAATTCGATTGGAGATATTGTGTTATTCATGCTTAATAAATTTCACTGCTCTACATTCTGTTTTACATGTAATTTTGATGCTTTCAATTTTACGGCCTGATGAACACCGCTTTATATATATTTTCACCCACGCGTTTAGACATACGGTTGAAAACTAAAAATAGGTAGTCAACACCTCAGGAGACTCTCCTCTATTGATCTCATTAGGCAAAATCGTATTTTCTCGTCGACTTAATACCCACACCTTTTATTGTCTCAATGTGACCCAATAAACACCGTTAAATCTCTATAAAATTGTTCCTAAAAACTCATTACTTTATTATTATTTTTTTGTCTTTTTAAAACGTGACTTTGATTCGAGTCCTTGTGTTATTCATGCTAAATAAGTTTCACTGCTCTACATTTTGTTTTACATCTCATTTTGATGCTTTCAATTTGACGACCAGATAAACAGGATTTTATGTACTTACATATATTTCTGCACACGCTTTTAGACATACGTTTAAGAAAAAAAGGGTAGTGAAAACCTCAGGAGACTCTCCTCTATTGATCTCATGAGGCAAAATCATATTCTCTCATCGACCCAATAAACGTCGTTTAATGTCTGAATGTGACCCAATAAACACCGTTAATTCTCTATAAAATTCATCCTAAAAAAACATTCGTTTATTATTATTTCTTGACTTTAGAAATCGTGAATTTGATTGGAGTTCTTATGTAATTCACGATAAAAAAGTTTCACTGCTCTACATTTTGCTTTACATGTAATCTTGATGTTTTCAATTTAACGACCTAATAATCACCATTTTATGTCTATATATTTCTGCCCACGCGCTTAGACATACAGTTAAAAACTACAAAAAAGGTAGTCAACACCTCAGGAGACTGTCCTCTGTTGGTCTCATTATGCAAAATTGTATTTTCTTGCCGGCACAATAAATACCGTTTAATGTCTTCATGTGACCCAATAAACATAGTTGAATATCTATAAAATTCATCCTAAAAAACACCTGTTTATTATTATTTTTTAGACTTTTGAAAACGTGAATTTCATTGGAGTTCTTGTGCTATTTATGCTAAATAAGTTTCACTGCTCTACATTTTGTTCTACATGCCATTTTGGTGCTTTCAATTTAACGACCTCATAAACACCGCTTTATATATATATTGCCGCCCATGCGTTTAGACATACGGTTAAAAACTAAGAAAAAGGTAGTCAACACCTCAGGAGACTGTCCTTTATTGATCTCATTAGCAAAATCGTATTTTCGCGCCGACCCAATAAAAACCGTTTAATGTCTGAATGTGACCCAAGAAACACCGTTAAATCTCTATCAAATTCATCCTTAAAAAAAACTTGTTTTTTATAATGTTTTTCACTTTTCAAAACGCGAATTTGATGGGAGTTCTTGTGTTAATAGGCTAAATGAGTTTCACTGCTCTATATTTTGTTTAACATGTCATTTTGATGCTTTCAATTTGACGACCTGATAAACACCGCTTTATATATATTTCCGCCCACGTGTTTAGACGTAGGGTTAAAAACTAAAAAAAATATAATCAACATCTCAGGAGACTGTCCTCTATTGATCTGGTTAGACAAAATCGTATTTTCTCGCCGACCCAATAAACACAGTTTTATGTCTGAATGTGACCAAATAAACACCGTCAAATCTCTATAAAATTCATCCTAAAAAACACTTATTTATTATTATTTTTGGGACCTTTGAGAACGTAAATTTTATTGAAGTCCTTGTGTTATTAATGCTAAATAAGTTTCACTGCTCTACATTTTGTTTTACATGTCATTTTGGTGCTTTCAATTTGACGACCTGATAAACATCATTTTATGTATATAATTAAAAATTTATCATAAGGACAACCGCAGGATTTCGCCGGGATCGTTGCAACTCCCTTATAAGGTCTCGATACCAGTGATCCCAGATCTGAACCGAGATGCGGTCCAAAACTTTGACAGGGCTATGTCCGTGTGAATATAGTAGGAGACGCTGCAAATGACTGAGTTGCGCGCGCAACCCATTTCTCCTCTTCTGAATTGGAAAACTCGAAGATGCACGATTGCCGGTCGGAGCACTTCGTCGATTCTATTTATATACGAGTATTTATCTGCTAACAGCTAACTGCTTTGAAATAAATTCAGGAGATTGGGATTTCAATATTTCCAGATTTCAATGCTGACGATTCTCATGATTTGAATAGATCGCGCGCCTCTTTATATGCGTATATTTTGAGGTTATGTTATTTTATGTATAAAATAT
>NC_046659.1:16388909-16399499 GCF_010883055.1 Belonocnema kinseyi | reverse complement strand
TGTATATATAGAAAGGATAAGATTGTAAAAAATATATAGATGTAAACGGAAAGATTGTAAGGAATGGAAGTCATGTAAACCCTTAGGGGACACATTATAAATAAAGAAGAAGAAGAAGAACTAAAAACTTTTTAAAATAAAAGTTACATTTTTTTTATTTTAAGTTGTTCCAGATTAATATTTTTGCATTGTTATTTAGAGATAAAAATTTTATTTCGTCAATTGAAAATGTTAGAAATTAACTTACTATCAAAATAATTGAATTTTCAACTAAAAAAAAAGAGAATAACAAATTTCCAACAAAATAATTGCATTTTCTACTGAAATGATAAATCTTCAACAACAAAAGAAGTTTTAATTTTTGATTAAAAACTGTTGAACTCATTTAAAACGATATTAATTTTACACAAGAGTTGACTTTTTAGTCAATAAGGATTCTTTTTAAATTGTAGAATTTCAAAGCCAAAAAGATGGTTTTTTTACAAAACAGTGTAAACTTATTTTTAAACGGAATACTTCAAGGACTTCTGGTTAAAAAATAGAAACTTACTTTCAATGCTTTGAATTGAAGAATAAATAAATAAATTTTTTAATGTTAAAGACTGAATCATTTTGATCAAATAAAAATGGATATTTACGAATTGACAATTTTAAAAATCGAACGGTGTAACAAAACTGTTTCATTTTCAACTAGAAATAAAACAAAAACAAAGTTTCAACCAAATCTTTAAATTTTTAACGAAGGAGATGAATTTTTATTAAAAATTATGAATCTTCATAAAAAAAGGCTTACATTTTTTATTAAGAACTGTTGAACTCATCCAAAAAGTCGTCAGCATAGAGCAGGAGTTTCCCAAAAGTTACCACTATAGTGATGTCATCGATAATTATGATGAACGATATTGGCCCCAGGTGCGAGCCCTGGGGGACACCCGAACTGGGGCAGTAACTGTAAGATTCGGATCCTCCTATTTTTACAAATTGTGATCTCTCCTTCAGGTAACCGCATAACCAGTTTAACAAAGATCCTGTGACACCGTAAGCTTTTAATTTTGATAGAAGCAGATCATGATTAACCCGATCGAAGGCTTTAGCGAGGTCTGTATAAATAGTATCTACCTGGTTACCAGAGTCCATACAATTTGTGATTTACGGTCTGTAGACTGTAAGATTAGTAACCGTGAATCTACGGATCTACGGATTACGAGCCTATAATTGCTTACAAGTTGTCCATTGCCGGCCTTATGTATCGAGGTATCTGTGGCAACCTTCCAACGCTTCGAAAAAACTCCAGTTCTTAATAATTAATTACAAATCAACCACAAAGGTTCAACAATAACAGATTCACATTCTGTAAAAAACCGAGGAGGTATACCATCTAATCCCGCAATTCTCTGCGGGTCAAGAACCCTTATTTTATCACAGATTTGCTGTGAAGATAATTGTATGGTTGATAATACGTTATTATTTTCGAGATCGTTTAGGGAACAAGGAAAATCGCAAATAGTATGAACTAATTAAAAATAGTCTGAACAAATGTGAGCGATTTCGCTTTCAATGCTTATTTCTACGTCATTGTGAGTTGAGACTGTTGGGACAGATGTTTCAGAACTCAATGTTTTGAATCTAGATCTAAGGGATGAAAAAGCCTCGTAATTCGTTAAAGTTTGCGTTTGCTTGAATTTCTTATGTGCTATTTTTTTAATCGAATTAGTTTTTTTAGCTCTAGGTTGAACCATCTAGGATACGTGGATGAGAACACTTTTCTATGAAGAACATACTTTTCAATCGCAAAGTTAATGTGATAGTAAAAGTGATCGATAGATGTCTTAATGTCGTCAGTAGATAGTACACACTATGGGAAATTTGGAGTGGGGGGCCCGCCATGACAGATATTATGGGAAATTTGGAATGGGGGGTCGGCCATGACAGATATTATGGGGAATTTGGTGTGGGGGGTCCGCCATGACAGATATTATGGGAAATTTGGAGTGGCAAGTCCGGCATCACAGATATTATGGGAAATTAGAATGGGGGGTCCACCATGACAAATACTATGGGAAATTTTGAGTGGGGGTTCGTCATGACAGATACAATGGGAAATTTGGCGTGGGGGTCCGCCTTGACAGATATAATGGGAAATTTAGAGTGGGGGTAATCCGGCATGACAGATATTATGGGAAATTTGAAGTGGGGTCCGTCATGACATGTACTCCAGGAAATTTAGAGTGGAGGAACCCATCACCATATGTACTATGGGAAATTTTGAGTGGGGGTGAAGGCTATGGAATTTTAGGGTTAGAGAGTGAGATTTGGAAAATAAGTAGAACGTCTTATATCTCATCTAATGTTTTGAAGTAAGAAATTTTAATTATAAAAATGATTTTTTTAACAAATTCTTTGATTCATATGTTTTTTATTTAATTTTCTTTTAAAAAATTACATATAGTTTCCTAATTCTAGCAATATAACTATAGGTACCTGAGAAACGTAGTTAAAAAATAAATCTAAATTCTTAATTCTATTCAATAAATAAGAGTACATTTGTAAGGTGGCGAGACTAACTATTCAACATGAGAGAAGATAAAAAACAACTATACAATATACATATATATATGATATTTACAAAAGGTACAAGGTAGCGAGTTTCGACGAAATGATTGTACACACGAGTTAAACCGATTTTTATTTCGTAGTGAGCAAACAAATCTAGCGCCTTGTTTAGAATCCAGAGCTCTAATACTTTTTAGTTTATACCGGTCTAAAAGTGTTTTGTGACAGTTGACCACAATGCGATCATTATCTAATAGATTGTCCGTGAAAATATCAATTAAATGACGCAAAGTACCACCATTACACATATGATGAAGAAACATGACACAAATCTGATCACATACATTTGAAGAGGTACTTTGCAGTTGTTTAGTGTTCCATCTGCAGAGACTTGAGTTTCTACGTAGACGATATAGATGTTGAGGAATAAGAGGCGATATCCCGTAACTGTCAAAGTAGGTTCCTCTTCCGGTTTCGTCGATATGGATTCCGATCCAGTGGGAACCAGGCTGAGTGTGGTCATCAGTGTTAAACACTATTGCAGCCAGTCTTGTCCAGGTTTTGGGAATTTGATCTTCCGGGTATAAACCAATCGTGGGTGCTTGTAAAATCTGAATTACCTGCAATATCTGTAGAGTGTTCATATTTAATGTTAGCAATCTCGTAAGGACAGGGCGTAGAATTATTTGTCTTATCTAAAGATTCCGTTTTGACCTCAGCACCATCTGGAATTGAATTCCTAGCAGTTATTGTTTTCCCGTACAATGGCGCAGTTTCATAGTATTGTGAAGAGCACATCTGAACATTTCTTTCTTTCTAACTCCATGGAGAAAGCAGAAATCTCTCCTGTCGTCGAGTCTTTTGAAGGCTTGGCAGTTTACTTCTTCCAAATTGATGATTTGCCTGCTGGTGAATTTCTGTGAAAGTGAGGCTTTTTCCCGACCACGTGTGTAAATCTGTGATGCAGTTTTGGTTACTTCTCGAAGGTTTGAATATAAAAACTTCAGTGGGATATCTCCATCGAACAATTCAATTCCATGATAGTGAAAGGTTAGCCAGTTGTTTTGTGATTGTGAATATGAAGGAAGTTCAGAGAAGAGGTATGGCTGTCAAACAATCCAATGGGCTATTTATTTATGATCAACAGCAACAACTGCCACTTCCTTTGGTATAAACTGGTCATCTATATCTGGAAAGCCTTATATGTCGATTATATAGCCCACTGTTTTACATTCAAGAGTAGAGGTGAGGATGAAGATACCTTTACGAGAGACTACAATCAACTGAGCAAAGCGTGTTCTATACTTGGGTACACATTCGTCGTCTTCCCCCCTCTATGTTCAACTGATATTGAACACCGGTTCTGTTAAACAGGTTTATGCACGCCTGTGCAGGTTTTAACCGCTGTAATCTACTATGACCTGTCTGGACGCGTCAATTTCCAAGCCATTGTCTTATTCTGTGTAGACTATACAATTAATAGTTTGTTGTAGTGTTTCTTCTACACGAAGCTCAATGCGAAGGCTGCCATTTTTAACGAGATTCCAGTGTGATTGACAATTTGCAGAAAGATCAGGAGTAAGATCAAATGCAAGGAGGCATTATCCATTTGCGTAATCAAAACGATCAATATTATTTCTCTCGTTCATAAAATGAATTCCCGTTCCGAAAAACAGAGTATGATAAGCATCAATCTACCAGCCACGTGAAGAGAAAGAGGATTGATATTAAAGCGTCTAAAGTTACAGGCATTTTCACTACGATGACCGTTGAATGCGTCATTTTTGACAAATCCAATGATGATCCTTTTAGGTAGTTGGCCGAGTATAACATTATCAAGAGTTTCACTTTGAACACCAGGATAAATTTTGAGTGTTTTAACTTCTACTCTGGTAAGTGGGTACTTGTACTACTTTGAGAAAGAGCTTTTGTGTGTGCGAACAGAATTCCATGGCTGATTTTTGCACGCTGAATAAGAAGAGATGCTTCTTCAATATGAAGATAAGCCCGATTAGTAAAATCCATAAGACAACAGCATCCTTAGAACGCACCAGTCGAACTCTAAGTTCAACACTATTCAAGAGAAATTTATCCTGATTAAAAACATCACTGTGTACATGACCAATCAGATCAATTTTCCCTCCTTCACCCAGTATAGGTCGTCGATCGACAAGACCCTGGTTCTGCGTTGTGATATCATCCATTTTACCTTCTGTATCGTCAAGCCATAATGCTGATGTGAGATGACTTTTTTCGCTATGGCCCATAGTTGAGCAGAAATTCAATATACGCTTTGTCTGCATGTGCATTATTTGGTGGCGAGACACGCTTCTGATTAAAGTATACATCCAACTGGTTAAAAATGGAATGTAGTAAATTGTTGACAGAACCAACGGATTCTACACTCGAAGTATTTTCTGCAGTTTTTTTAGGTGTGATTAATTTGACTCTCACACTTAGAAGTGTATGTGCAAGATCAATGTACTCATCCCCCTGACCTGGAACTACAAACTTGATGGGCGAGTCATCTATGAGAGATGAAACTGGCTTATAGTGCACCAATTGAGATCCCTCTATGGATGTTTGTGTTGGAGGTAGTGAAAAGAGATCTAATTCCGATTTTATGCACTCGCACGAGAGTTAGTGTAAAAATGACATTTTTACTCGTTTCCAAAAATGTCAATTACTGATCTTTTTGTACTTCTTGATCCTGCTCTTCTTTTAGATGTTTTACTTTTCTTTCTATTGACTACCGTTTTCTTCTTCCTCTTCTTTCTGATTTTTCCACCATCTTTATTTCTTCTACGAGGTTTTCCCATGATGTTCAACACGCTGCGAACGCCGAACGACTGAAGATTATTCCTCTTCCCACTACATTTATATCCCGATCCGTTCATCAGGCTTTCCACTTTTTCCATTGCTCGTCTTTTCAATTCCTTTCCAGCCTCATTGAGTCGTGTTTTCACAGACTTTTTAAATGGTATGTTACGTTCCACATCATCAAGAACATTCATTCCATGGGGCAGTGCTTCTTTTCCTACTATTTTTGCCCCACGTGTGAGAAATGGTAAAGCTCGTCGAAACAGACCACCGAGAAAACTACTTATACCATGTCCTCTCTGATACGGAGAGCCAATGTAAATTTTGGAATTCCTCTACCTCCGACTTAAGATGTATAGTAATCTGTGTGTTGGCTCATGTTTACGCAATCCGTTTGAAATGAAGTGTCACGGTTGACGTGTCAAGCTCGAATGGTACAGCAATTCCTAAATGGTCCCTTATATCTATTTTGATTGTACGGAATGAAGTATTGAGAATAGGAATATAATGAGGTGTTGAAAAATTTGCCACCTGTGTCGAACCAAAAATATAATTTTTCGTATCCACCAGTACGACTTGTAAGAGTGGTGTTTT
The DNA here is from genome assembly GCF_010883055.1 of Belonocnema kinseyi. Taxonomy (NCBI): domain Eukaryota; kingdom Metazoa; phylum Arthropoda; class Insecta; order Hymenoptera; family Cynipidae; genus Belonocnema; species Belonocnema kinseyi. The sequence goes on along the minus strand of NC_046659.1, from coordinate 16,393,532 downwards.
TACATTTCCGGTGATACGTGGTTCGCAGAGATCACAATACACAAAAAGTTTATTTGGTAGACCAGTTGATAAACTTGGTGGATGATGTGCCATTTATGTATCAATAGGTAAAAGTGTATAAGGTGTAAAACCTAGAATGTGAGATATCTTCTCACTGATTAGAAGAAAGTGACGACCCGTAATCTTACAATCTTTTTTACATATCTTCTCCAGTGTTATATAATGATTGCTTCTCTTTTCTTGTTTAACAACTACATGCTTATTTATTTCGGGGGTATTATTTATAGCATATATGAGGTCATCCATTTGTGAGTAAACCCCCGGTGGAAAGAATGATGTAATAAGGCGTTTCCACTTTCCTTTAAACAGTTCCAGTTTATAACCTTCATCATCTAAAATGGTATTATTGTCGCGTGGTTTTTCAGAATTTACGGATGTTGCTAAGCCGACACTACCAGACTCGTTTACTCGAACACTTTCAATTGTTGATTTTTCAATGAGACCTATTTTCTCTACGATCGATTTTGGTACAATTGAGATACGATTTTCCATGCTGGATTCACCTCTCACATTTCAGAAATTATCGTGGAAACTGAATCTCTGTGAGTCCCACCACCCAGTGACCATGTAGTCGAATATCATGTGGAAGTTGAGTGATAAAGTGGATGATTGTATTCTGTGAAAAATATTTTATACTACTATCACTTGGTAAAATGAGATAAAACTGGTCTTCGTCATTCATTGTAGAGTGTTTAGCTCTGTAGCTGATATCCACGAGTTGAATTTGTCAGAGTACCCAACCCATTTTACAAGAAACTGTTTCTTAGCTCCGCGACCCTTTATTTGAATCGCCTTTTCAACAATGAATTCGTCGTTTTCAATATCCTTATTTTTAACCTTAGCCAATTATTGCTCGTAGAAAATTCCATGAATATCCTCTTCAGCTAAATCTCTCAATTCATATTAGACAGGTGCATATGTTCTCCAGGTGATAACCTTCTTAATAACAAACAGTTCTTCTGTCCAGCCAGCTTCATATCCGTTTGCAAAGATGTCTCTAGCACGACTGACGCGTACCACATCATCCACACTGTATTTAGGTACTTTTTTTACGGACAGCTTGTCTTAAAAATCGTCGCTGTATATTTGCACAAGCTACAGCAGCATTTTGGAGATTTACCGTAGATGGTGCCATACGTATGCTTCAATGACGGGCATTATTGTATGCATGTACCTTAGGTTGGAGAGCATAAATGTATCGATAAGTTTTACCGTGTGTAAAGTACCGCCTCATACGATCCTTGAGAGTACGATTGAAACGTTCAACAATTGCAGCCTTTATACTAGGATCCCGTGTAACACGAAATTGTATTTCAAGATCTCACAAGAAATTTTGAATAAATTTACCAATAAATTCCTTTCCTTTATCACTATGTTGGTAGACGGGTGTTCTACCACCGGTTCTATGAAGAATTCATTCTAATGCTTCTTTAACCTTAGATGCAGTTTTACTTTGAAGTGGTTCAACCCAGACAAACTTCCTCAAAACGGTAATGACAACCAGTAGATAAGAAAAATCATCATTGTAGCTTTTTAAAGATCTCAAGTCTACTAGGTCAATTTCCCAAATATCATCAATATTACACACACTATAATGTTGTCTAGTAAATTCACGTCTAATAAGTCGATGGAGATTGTATGCATCTTAAATCTTTAACCAATCAACTACTTGCTTACGTGGAATATTTCTCCGTGTAGACTTGGCAATCTTTTCTACACCCGCGTAAGAAGCCTCATGCGGAGGGTCATAATATATGTCTTCCAGTTTTTTCATTAAAAAAAAAATAAAATTCAGCCAGGTGCGTCGTTTTGTATTACTTTTAATATTACCATCATCGTCATCTGCAGCTTCCGAATCATTGGTACTTTCAAAGTTCTCGTCATCACTCAAGGGAGACTGATATTCTTTAGTTTTATCTGCATCTTCGTCCTTAAGCTTTCCAGATTTCTTCGGTGTAGAACTTTTATGCGAACTGTTTAATAATCCTGCTACGGGTGCATGTGATTTTGATCTCCAGTACTCACGTTTGCCCAAAATTTCCTTTTGGTGTCTTAATCCTTAAAGAAACTTTGAAAACTGACGTCTTCCTGGCACAAAAATTGATTTCCTATACCTAATAGCATCGTTCACTAAATCTGAAATATTTGATATCTGAGATGGTAATAGTTCAAACATCGTCGTTTTCATTTGGACTCGTCATTTCATTTTGAACACTATTTAATTTGTCATCAAGAGCATCCTTCATCTCCTCCTTCTTTACAATTAAATTTTTCGCTTCTTTGGTAAAGAACAAAAACCTTTGTAAAACTTGTTGATATAATTTCGACTTTTTATGTTCATCAGCGTATAATGAAGAGTATACAATTTTGCTCATCTTGTTGTCGAGTCTAGAAATTACATTTCCGGGTGTTTTTGAAGTAACAAAATTGCTGAATAATTGTTGTTGTTGTGGGTACGACTGGAGCTTAATTTGCTCGACACGATCACTTAATACAAGTACCATCTTCCTAGCATGTTGGAAAAGAGGTTGCCAAGGACTCGTGACATATCTGTGTTTTCTTTAATTTTCGCTTGTCGGTTTATTTTAGAGAAACGTTTCCATGTAAAATATTCAATGCGCATTCACAGATAGTGTAACAAGTTGTGGGTTAGCTTTTTTGAAAACAGCACGCCGCTGTTCTGTATCCAGATGATAAAGAGCATTTAACTTTTTAGCATTCTTCTTTCCGATGGATTTTCGTGCATGCGTCATGATCACAGACGTACAACTGGTACTAAAGTGCTTGATAAGCCTGCTTTTATACCCCTTACTGGTACGTAAACGTATTGATATGAATCGGACGGAAATATACAAGTTCTAAATCTACAGTTGTCAGGAGTAGATTGTTTTAAATCCATAAGGAGGTAGCCGTGGGGGCTAGAGGTTTCGTCATAATAAGCTTCCTGTAGAGAAAGTTTATTTTCAGAGTATGCCTGTCTAGCAAGATGTTGAATTTGCACTCGGTCCCTTAGGTTTTTAAATACTACAATATAATTAGCGTTTAAAGAAATATTTTGTTGAGCATGTCCCTGTTGAAAAATATTTTGCGATATAAATATCAAACTCAAATTTTTGTGATGACTTCCATTAGTGAGAAGATCGACGACTGTATTATTTGACATCACACATTAAATTAATATTTTGAAGAAATTTTTTCACAAAAACAGTTTTACCACAACCCGTTGGACCAGAAATTATAGATGTAAATGGATGTTTCCACATTTAATCCATGTTGAAGCATAAAGAAATTACAGGAAATTACAGGCCATTTACAGGAAAGACCATTTGCCATAAATTGGCTATTGCCCGAGTTTTTGCTAATTCTGGAGGTGGTGGTCTTGCCAAAAGAGCTTGTGCAATTGGAATTGCAGTAGGGTTTGATGGTATACGTCTTTCCTGCACAAAAGATCGTATAGAAACGACATGACGATTAATTGTCTGGAAAACAGGTTGACCGTATAAACCCATATTTTCTGAAATATAAAAAAGTATTAGTTATACAATTTTATGGTTTAAGAGCAAATTATATAAATAAATATACGCACATTTCTTCCAGCTGAACGCATGCTGACCATCTCCTCAATGCACAGGCAGGTGGAGAGAGAGAGAGAGATGTTATAACGTAATTTTAGAAATAATTAGCTACATAAAAACAAACTGCTAAAATTATACTACTCCGAATGTTCCATGTTTTCCCCCTCTTCGACATATCCGTAAGGTAAAGATTCGTAATTTTCAAAGAATCTTCTCTTACAATTTACCGGTTTACACGTTTTTTTCTCCGTCCTTGTTACGACATCATGGAATTTTGTTCGGCGAATTGTTCTAAAAGAGATTGAAATAGGAGCATTGCTGACTACCATTTCTCGAATGATTTAAAAATTGAGACACTCGGACTTCACCTCAGAGGTCCGGGGTTCGATCCGTGAGCCGGTACCTCTGAAAAATTTTCAAAGTACCTTTACCGAGGTTCTGGTGGTTCGGAACCCACCTTAAGCTGTAGGTCCCCCCATCGTGTACTTAACTGAAACCCAGTCCGTCAATGATGGGGTAAAAACCAGACTTTGTCCAATATGTCTGGGCAGACTGCTCTCATCAGATCACTTGAATGCATTATAAAAATGCGTCCGTGACTGATGATATATACCGGAACAGCCCCGTGCAAAATAAGCAAATCAAAATCCAACTCTACTAAAAATGCCTTAGACATGTTGGGCAGTATAAGCCTGTGATAACATTTCAACACAGAAATGTTTATATATAATGATGAATAATTGTTAAAACTTAATAGGTATGATAAATAATAAACTGTCGGTAAAGTAGGAATCGGATAAATATCTCATACCCTTCTGATACTTTTAAAAATGTTGACACACATTACTATATTTAATATTATTCTAAGTATAATATTGATAAAAAACATAATAAACATAATATAATTGTAATAATTATATATTATTATATAATTGTAATTATAATTATCATAAATTTTGTATTAATATTTACTTTAAATTTATTTATA
>NC_046659.1:16377677-16388809 GCF_010883055.1 Belonocnema kinseyi | reverse complement strand
TTAAAAAATATTAAATTAAGGAAAATAAAATTTGTTTTCAAAATTATCATTTATCTTTTTTTCTTATTATTACTTTTTTTTAATCAATTATTTTAATTTTTAGTTGTTTGAAAAAATATAGTTGAGTGATATAAAACTAATATTGAAAATTATCAGTAATAATTTATTATAAAGAATAATTGTTAAAACTTACAATTCACATCCTAGTAGTTCTCCGAAACCTCTAACATGTCTTCCCCCATCTGAATCTATTCAGATTCATTCTATGGATTTGTATGCGATTGTTCCTCTTCATTAGGATCATCGGACACAGCGTAATCTATCCCCTGCATATTGGGGGAATATTCGCCGTAGCCTGCTTGTACCTCCTTTGCCTATTCTATTGTGCTGGCCTCTGAATCAGCATCTGATTCATCCGATGACGATGAACAGGATCGTGTGGCATGATGACTCCTGTCCATGGAGTCATCTGAAAGAATCGTTTCATACTCGTCGATCTTGTTATCCATATTAAAGCTGCGGGCTGCATAATACAAAAAAATTATTGATAAGAATAAAACAATTTTCACTACACTTCACTTAATTATTCTTGAGCGTAAGTAAGTACCTACCGTTTATTTTGGCGAGGATTCTCGCATCCACTTCTTTCAATTTATTTCTTGTACATCTCTGCGCAATACGCAGAGAGATGCATCCTCTAGAAATAGTGAACATTTAGAAACTTTCTTTACACTACACTTTTTTTTTAAATATATTGTACGATTCTTAATAATTCTGTTTTTTTTTTACTTTTTGGACACAAGTTCGAGAACGGTGTGGAGCTCCTGCGAGTGTGACATGATGAAACAATACTGACCATCTGCACGACGGTCACTCGTATTTATGGAAGCAGAAAAGCCATTTTTACCCCATTACCTACCTCCATTCTCAATGGAAATTCCAGACCCTTTGCCATCGCCGAAACGTAGGGTATAGCGTATCGCATTTTTTACTAGCCAATTACATTGATGGGGTTCAAAGTGGTTCGGCGCCAAGTTTTCATTTAACGGACACACAGAGGTTCACTTTACAATCCATTGATATTATTCTATGGTGTGAGGAAGAAAAAATTCACGACGAAGTATAAAAAAAACCTCCTGTAACTTTAAAAACTCAAACATCGCTGCAGAAAAGACGGATTGGGGTAATGTTTCACTAAACAATGTAAGCTCTTGAATCTTTTAAATATTCGTCACGCATTACAATACATACATTTGGTTTCGGGAATCACAGACTGGAAATGGAAAAAGAGTTACGAGCAATATTTCTTTTCGCAAAAGTAGATGTTGACATTTACCACTACGATCTTCTTTTCTTAAATTTATGACCGACACTTGCGATTTTAAAGGAACATTTTTTTCATCGTAGACATGCTTTTCACTTAAGAAGAGCAAGCTTAGGTACTTTACAAAGAATTTAGAAATTTAGAAATTTAGAAAGGCAAAGGTCCGAGTATGTATAAAAGCAGGTGAGAGCTCTACAAAACATTCAGTCTGGTTTCAATCTTGAGACCAATCGCCAAAAATGTACGGGAACAAACTAACTCACGCTGCTACTGCTGATATCCAGGCCACTGCAGCAATGGATTCATATACAGCCACAACGGACACAACAGGTGTACGGTCTGCAGTGAAACGTCGCTTACCTGAAGTACCTGCTGACGAGGTCGCACGCAAGCCTGTTATTCACCTACTAATAGCTTCACTCTACTCGCTGAATAACTCCTGTACAAAGCAACTTTTCACGGGACTTGAGTTGCAGCCGAGTGGGTACCTCGAACCCGTCATAAAACTGGTCAACTCGACTTTAAAGGGCATTTCTCTCGACTCGGCATCATAGGCATGCTTGTTAAATAACATGGACTATATATCAGACTTCTTCGAGATGGGTTACGGTTACATGAAACCTGTGGAATTGGGGAAATTCAGCATTGTTTTCACCACTTCCAATGGCTGCAGGGCAATCGTCTTTGACATTCCTGGAGATAAAGAGGAACCCACCATGGGGGGTAGTGAAAAAAGGACCAAGGAATACAGACCGACTATAGTGATGCATAAAACTACTTTTGAAGAATTAAAGCAAATTGTTATTTGTGCCGATGAATGTTTACGACAAATAAAAAGTCAAGCTACGGATGTCGAAAAGTGTTTGAATCTTTTAATAACTGAGACACATAAGTATATTTTAAGAGAGAAAGTTCAGTCTCCTATCGAAATGTTTATTTGGCAGGATATTTCTGTTAAATTGAAATATTTCAGCGAGCAAATTGAATAACAATTACCAAAATCATTTGTTGATTTATACTTTCATTTAGTGTTTTTGAAATAACCAGTATATTTACATCCTATGTTGCAGCAAAAGTGAAATACTTCCTAACAGAATAATTATATTTATTGTGAGTTTTTAATTATATCCACTCAAACTATACCATTTTTTTATTGTTAAAGATGTATGGATTAAAATAAACCTTTTACAGAAAAAAATTTACTGAAAATAAACACTGCGGTTTTCCTTTCTATGACCTGTCCCCAGCGATAATTTCACGTAATATTATTTTATGTATGTAATTTATTTTTAACAGAATTAGGAAAATTTATTTATTTTTACTCATTACTCGTATAAAATAATCTTTATTTGCGATTCTTATAAATAATAAATTTTTATATTTAAAATTTTCGTACTGAATAAGTGCTGATACTTCTGACATTCACAGTAGTGATTTCTGTCTATTTTTAGGTTATGTTAACCCTTATATTTATTTTTATGACCCTGCACTCCAAATTTCCAATAATATCTGTCATGGCGTCCTCCCACTCCAAATTTCCCATTATATCTGTCGTGGCGGACCCCCACTCCAAATTTCCCATAATATGTCATGGCGGATCCCCCACTCCAAATTTCCCATAGTATGCGCTATCTACTGTCGTCATTTTGTAGTTATGTTGCCCAGTTAACCTTTCCTAAATACTCATGAATCACTAGTCAATTTGCTTTATCAAAGTATAATACGAAAAATGAATTAACAACAGAAGGGTGCTCTCCCGAAAGACTAATAGAAATGGAAATATTCAGAGGAGGATTAAAAGCATCACAGCAAACTAAGGGATCAATTGCGACCTGAGTAGATAGATCTTGAATATCTGAAAATACTAAATCTAAAACTCTTCCTACACTGTTTGATATTTCATTAGATTGTTAGAGGTTTAAGAAAACGTAAACGGTTGCAATAGTTTCCGCTGCCTTGAGTGTTGAGCCACTAACTGAGGGTCCTGACTCCATTGAGACATCTAATTCGTCATTTTACTAAGAGATCTCAGGTAGATTGTAGTCACCTAATGGGAAAAGTTTAGCATGTGGAAATCTGATAGCGAAGTCATTGAATTCGGTACAGTGTCTTAGGTAAGTTTCATGCGACGAAGCGGGAGGAATATAAGTAGAGCTAAATATGTAATCAGTATGAAAAACTTGAACTCTAAAAAAAATTTATTCAACACTGTTTTTTAAGGAAGGTATAAGATTACAACGCAGTTCATTACTTATGGCTATTAGAACACCCCCACTGCTTTCAAGACTGCTGGTACTTGTATCTGGAAGCACAACCATCGTGAAACAGAGTACCACAGCCGGTACATTTAATACCTCCAGTTCTCGGAGGGTGACCACAGTGCGGACAAGCGCAATCTGACATATCAACCGACAATTTAGAGCAATCTGCCTTGCCGACGGTCAGCTTGGAGCGTTCTGTGGTATCTTTAGATATTTTTGCATTAGAGATTGTAAAAGCAGATGTGTTTTGTGTGGTTTATATAATAAATTTGATCGATGCCGAACTTTAAATTAAGTTAACGTACCACAGTAACAAGGAGGGAAAAAATTTCCAGAAAGTATACAGACGATTCCTGGCATCAATATTTACAATAAATCTACCTTAGCAGGGAGCGCACCACCCGCGAATCGCAGAACAAGTACAAAATATCGATCGACAAGCCTTATGTTTCCCAAACAGGTAATACGGCCACCGCAGCACAAATAATTTTCTATATAATTAACGATAAATTTCGTGTCCAATTTAGACTACCAATAGATGTGTCCAGAAATAAAAATACCGTACTCAATCGCAGTACAAAATCAGAAAAATTCTAAATAATATTAAACCACAGATGTAATCACACTGCAGAGCCGAAAAATACTGTGTTCATCTTTTGAACGCCATTTTAATCTTTTTTCTTTTTTAATATTTAATCAAGATTTCCATCTTTCTTTCAAGATTTTAATCTTTAATCAAGATTTCAATCTTTTTTTTTAAAGATTTTAATCTTTAAATTTCAAATGGTTTCAATTTTAGAATTCTGAAGTTTTACGGTAAATATAAAATTATAAAAGTTTCCCTGTTTATAACTTTGAACTTTTTAATTAACAATGAATTTGTGGAATTTCTAACCGTCCAATTGACATTTTGAACATTGTTCATTTCTGATTTTTTTTTAATTTTTCATTTAGCCGTACTTTTTATTTCGTACGTTCTTTCAGAATAAGTAAATTTTCAAGGATTAGCATTGAGACTGTTTTTTCATTTTGACTGTGGAGAATGAAGGTGTTCTTATTTCGAGTTTCCAAAAATTTCTGTAATAAATGTTTAAGTTACATAGGAATTTTTTCACTTTAATACAACTTTACATTTCTACAATTTCAGATGCCTTTACTTTGAAATATTCAATTTCATTTTCAATTTCAAATGCTCCAATTTGAATCCTTTTGCATTTAAATTCATAGTTGTTTTTAAATTTCACTGTTCAATCATTCTATTTTATTTTGAATTCTTTTAATTAAAAATAGAACAATTTTCAGTCCTTCAAATTTTAAATAATCCATTTTCTAAAACTCTTAGTAGACAATATTCCATTGTCAAGTCAAGTATTACTTCTTCTTCTTCTTTATTCATAATGTGTCCCCTAAGGGTTTACATGACTTCCATTCCTTACAATCTTTCCGCCTATATCTATATTTTCTTTCAATCTTATCCTTTCTATATATAAAATTATTTACAACTATTTACATAAGTATTATATCTAGTTTCTTATTTCTATTTCCTGCGATAGCGCAATTTAGAACTTATTAGCAAACGAGTGAGCGCGAACGATAGCGAGAGTGCAAGCGAGAGAGAGGGCGTGAGAACGCAAACGCATCTTAGTCTACTTAACTTTTACCTTACCATTACTTACAATGTTTACGCTTCTAATCTAAGCGACTTCCGTTTCCTTTTTTTTCACTTTTTTATACCTCCATTTACCTTTTTTCACGTGCATTCTTTTATTCTCTCTCATTCACTCCTCTAGCAACCTCCAACTCCTTCATCCATTCTTCTTCTAAGCCATCGTCCCCTAGAATCTTAACCACATTTTCTTGCCAACTTCCTTTATCTTCCATTCCTCTCCTACATCCTCCCCATACATGCTCCCAAGTTTCCTCCTCCCATTCACAGATTCTACACTTTCTGTTCTCTTTTTTTTCCAGTACCCCCCCCCCCCCTTAACTCGTTTCCCAATCTGAATCTTGCTATTCTTGTCCATCCTCTCTCTCCCCATCCCTTTTCTGAATACTTTGGCACTCCTTCCTTTTTTATCATCTTATACCATTTATTGTATTTTGATTCCTCAATCATCCCCCATCTTTCTATTAATTGGCTTTCCCTCTCCCTTTTTTTCCAATTCTTCATAGTTTCCTCCAGTCCCGTCTTCTATTTCTCTATCATTAGAGAACTCCCTCCTTTCTTCTTCCTATCTCGTTAATTCGATCGCTCTCACTCTCTTCGCTTCTACCTCTGTCAAACACTTTCTTGCTAACTCCCCTCCCTTTCCTTCCCATGGCTTCGTCTCACATTTCCATGCCCTCTTTCCGGCTCTAATACTTAACTTATCCCTTTGCGCTCCTTCTCTCACCATGTATCCTGGTGTCCTCCAATCTGCCTCTAGTGTCCACCGTATGTAACTTTCTTGTAAACTCTTAATATCTTTGCTTTCTTTCCATCCCCATATCTCTGCTCCAAAGCCTAATACTGGCCAAACCAGCGTATCAAATAACCACGTTCTCCTTCTCCAATTTTTTTCAACCTTCTTTTTCCTATTCCGCTTATCTGTTTCATTACCCCTGCTGCTTTTTTTATCATTTCTCTTATATGAGCTGTATGATCCCCATTTGTTTGCAAGATATATCCCAAACATTTATACTCTTTTACTTCTTCTAACTTTATTCCCTTCCATCTTCCTGTCTGCGTATGTCAGTGTATATATCTTGTCTTCCCTATCCTAACTCCGCCCCAACCTTCTCTCCTCATTTCTTCTTCCAAGTCTGATATTAATAAATTAAATAAAAGTGGGCTCAAAAGAAATCCTTGTCTCACACCTCTCACCAACCAGAAACTATCTCCTACTTGCTCTCCTACCTTTACCCTGCTTTTTGTCTCTCTAAAAATGTCTGATACTCTCTTTATTAATGCCTCTCTTATCCCCATTTTTACCATAACTTTTTCTATTTCGCCTCGGTCTAATGAGTCAAACGCCGCCTTTAAGTCCACGAACATTGCTATCATTGCCTCTTTTTTCCTTTTAATTCTCTTATTTACTAGATAGTTCAGAACAAAGATGTTGTCCATTACCCCCATTCCTTAACTAAACCCTGTCTGATTCGATGACTCTTTTTTTCTTCAACTTCTATATTCAATATCTCCAACAAAATAGTTGCATTACTTTATACAGTGTTGGCATCAACGTCAGCCCCCCTATAATCTTTAACCTCCTCTCCTTTTCCTTCTACCATTTCAATATATTGGTTTACTCTTTTTCTTCTTTTTCTTTCTGTGTTTACTACCTTTCATACCTCTTCTTCCGTCCTAGCCTTCTCTGCCTCTTCCTCAAACCTTTTATTCTCTTCCTCTTTCTTTTGATAACCCAACTCAGTATAATCTTTCTTTTTCTTCCTGTCCTCTTTCCCATTACATTTTTCTTATCTCTACTTTCGGAAGTCCTGTCTGATCTCTTTTTTTTCTCTTCACAGTCCTCATCCCATCCACTTCTATTTCCCCCTTTACTAACTTCATTTTTGTTTTTGCACTCTAATCCTATTTTTATTTCTCCTATTATTTTTTCCATCTCCTCGGCCACATTTGCCTCTCCCATTTTGATATTTCTGACCTTTTCTCTAAACTCTTCTTTTCCTTCCCTTGACTAATCCCCTTTTCCTGCACTTTTTACATTTGATTCCCTTTTATTCATATTGCTCTTGCTTATTTGTCCCTCTAATTTCACTATTAAGGGAAAGTGATCCGAATCAATATAATCACCCATCTCCAGTTTCTTAACCTTCTCTCTTACCTCATCATCCACCAGCACATAATCAATTACCGTTCCCCTTTCACCTCCTGAGCGTGTATATTCTCCTTTCTCATCTCCTTCTATATTTCCATTTAAGATATACCATCCCAACACCTCGAAGATCTTCAACAACTTTTTTCCCTCCCCATTCAGTACCTTATCTTTGGAATTTTCTTCCTTTCTCTTCTGCCCATTCTCTTCCTTTTCTGTCACCTGTTCTCGCATTGAAATCCCCACTTATTATCAGCCTACCCTCTTCTTTATTTTCTTTAATCATTTCCTTCATCTCCTCTGCTTTTTCCTGCAGATCACCGTTCACATAAACCCCCACTACCTTCCACTTCTCTCCTCCCATCATTACCTCTTCTACTATTAAACCTTCTGTTTTTTCTTTCATGTCTTTCTTACCTTTCTCTGCTATACATTCATTCTTTACTCCCAACACCATTCCTCCCAGTGCTCTGCCCTTTTTATTCTTCCTATTTGCATTTTGCACTTGCCATTTGTAACCTCATGGTAACCTTCCCCTTACTCTTTCCCATCCCTTTTCATCTAGCCACGTCTCCATCATTATGACAACATCCCATTATGTCAAATGTCTCATAAACTCCCTATCCTTTCTCTCCAATCCTGCTATATTCCATTAACAAATCTTCCATTCTTCCCTACTTTCGTTTCTCATCTGTTTTTCCTTCCTACTATTTCTTATTTTCCTATCTCCTGTTCATTACTCTCCTAGTTTCCCTGCACCTCATTTCTTATTATCTATTCCCTTTCTTCATCCCAATCCCACCACACTCCGTCTATCTGTATTCTCCCATACTTAACCCATGTTCTGTTTACCTTTTTTCTTTCTTCTTCCGCTATTTTCCTCAACTTATATCGCATCTTCCTTTCTACCCATGTAAAATCATCTTCTATTCTCTCTGGACTTTCATATAATAACCTTTTAGTACCTCGTCCACCCTTTCCTTTAGCTCTTTCCTCTGTAATTTTATACCCTCTATTACTATGTTCAATTTTCATTCTTCCCTCTCTTTCCTTTCTATTCTGTGTTCTATTTTTCTCAGCCTTTCCATCTCCTTATTCCCACTCTCTTCCCCACCACAATTCCGGTTCGAGCTTTCAAGTTTCTTCATCATACCTTGCATCTCCTCTACCTTTTGCTGTAATAACTGCATCCTCTTTTTTAACTTTTCCCTGATTTCTTACCATTTTTTTATTTCCTTCTTAACTTCAGCCCATTCCCGCCTAATTTCCTTCTTTAATTTCTCTCCCCTTTTCTCCAGCTTTTCTTTATAAATCCTAATTACCTCTATCATCACTTCGCGAATTTCCTTTAGTCTTTCCTCTTTCATCGTAACTTCACTTTCATCCCCGCTTCCGTCAGCCACGTTACTATTATCACTCTTCCCTACCAACCTCTGCTTTTCCGGCAGCGATCTAAACGCCTTTTGATATTTCACGCTCGCCCCGATACCTTCCTTCTCTTCCCTGATTTCCCTCTCCCCTCTTCCTTTTGATAAAAGCCTCGATTGAACCTACTCTTTTTGCTCTTAATCTTTCCTTTTCTATAGCTTTTTATATTTCCCCCTTGCCTTCCTTTCCTTCATCTCTTCTTTCGGCGTACTGAACACTCTCTGCTCTAGATCTGTTTCTTCCGCGGAGATACTCGCTCCGCTTGCCATGAACCAAATTCAAACTCTCCCTCCTTCTATGCTTTCCTGCCTCTATCGACCGTCGCGGTCTGGTACCTGTCTCGCCTTTCGGCGTCGCTACCCAACCCTGCTACTACCAACCCGATCAACACAGTCCTCTCACCCTGTCACAAATATCCTGACATACTTCCACACAAATCTGTCTCAATCCTCCAAAATATTTACCTCCCCTTTCCAATCTCACAATCCCTCAATTAATCTTTCACATCCACACCCTTCTACATACGTTTAATACATATTAATTACAGAAATTTTTGTAAAATCGTAATAAGGACACCTTCGTTCTCCGCAGTAAAAATGAAAAAAACAGTCTCAACTGTAATCCTTGAAAATGGAATTATATTCTGAAAGGACGTTCGAAATAAAAAGTACTGCTAAATGAAAAATATTTAAAAATTCAGAAATGAACAATGTTTAAAATGTTTAAAATTCAGAATTCTAAAATTGAAACCATTAAAAAATAAAGAACTTATTTCATTTTGATATATAAATTTTTTTTATTGAGCTATTAAGGTCAAACTTGTTTTAAAATTTTGTCGAATATAAAATTTTCCATTTAAAAGTACATTTTCGAAATTACGAACGTTTCTGTTTTTTATTTGTTAATATTAGACAATTTTCTCTAATCAATGTTTACGATGAATCATATTTTTTTTACTTTCATAAAAATGAATAATGTATTTAATTTATAATTGAAGTTGAAAATGTATCCTTTTTTTGTATAGAATCTTGTATTATTTGTTTTAAAATTGGTCTTTTTTGTAATAAACAAACCGTCTTGGTTGACATATCATCTTTTTGATTGAAGACTCAACTATTTGATGGAATATGAGAATGTTTTGTTAAAAATTCATGTTTTGGGCTTCATCCCTTCAGTTGATATTAATACCCTTCAAGTGTAATCTTGAAAATGAAGTATCTTGCAATTCCACATTTTTCCGATTCAAGAATACCCAGCATCTTTCTTCCATTTTTTTGTCGTAGAATATGAGAAGAGGGGATAATTTACGTAAACTCTCAACAGAAATTGAACGGATTAACCGATTTTCTTCTTTCTTTTTTTAATCGCCTCGTCGTTATCTAATGCATCCAATGCAGACTATTTAAATTAAATTCCTTAATATTTGAATGCTTTTTAATTCCTCTCAAGCGGCTCTTATCTCTGACAATGGGAGGGTTGAGTGAGGCATGACAGGCACTCAATCAAATCCCGAGCTCGATCCTCGGCAGGGGCGATCAACGCAATGGGAAGTAGACGGCAATAGATAGCAATGATATTATAAAAGTAGATGCGGTGCGGGCTTAGTTGCCCGCCATAAATATAAACGGCGCATCCGGCGAAAAAAGTAACTTCCCCTCTACACACCGCCACCCGTAGATAGCATCCACGAAGTCCCATCGATATATTTTGCCAACAGCCACTTGGAGCGCTTTAAGTAACTCTCAGTAGGCCCCTCGAGGCGCACTAATGGTTACTTATCTCGTACAAGAACCATTTGGATTGAAAGTAAATTACCAATTAAAACAATTTTACATTTATAACTTTGCAAAACATGGTTATTTTAATAAATACCACAAATATAAGTCGATGAGTAATTTATATTACGGTTTCTTATATTTTCCACTAATTCTAAAATTATTCATTATAATTTTCATTCTATGTATGATCTATATATAGTTCTTTAATATTATTTAGTTTTTATTTTTATTTTTGTGGTCTGCAATTTCTACGGATTTTTTAGACTATTCGTCTAATCAAGTTCTCGTATGTGTTTTCCAATTTATTAATTATTATATATTCTAAAGTTTTTATAAAAATATAATTATAATTCCAAGTGATAGGAACATTGTTCTTTCGGTTTTTAGATGTTAAGACGGCAGTTCCAAGCCAGATTACGTTTCGCATTGGCAAACAAAATTAGACGAACAGAATTTCACTGGCACATTCATAAAAAATATCATCTTCCATAAAATATTTTTTTTTTAAATAAACTTTAAATTATTA
>NC_046659.1:16375450-16377577 GCF_010883055.1 Belonocnema kinseyi | reverse complement strand
AGAAGGTGAGAAACGAGAAAAGCAGAAACAAACGAGTATAGATAATTAGATATAGACTATGGACTGAGAGTATAGACGGGACCGACCGAGACCTAGGTGGTGCGGAGGCTGAGGGACAAAGGCAGGCGGCCGATGAGTAATGACTGGCGGGGGACGATTCCCCTCGTGCGGCATCGTTGCGGCGTTTCAGGTCTGTGAACTCTGGTTCTGTGGTATCTTGGTTACTCTAGATATAACCAAAACACTCCCAGACCTTCACGTGAATTCGAAAGTCACGTGAATGATGCATCGTGTTGGTCGGAAAATGAAGGAGAAGGAGCATCATCTTCAGATGATCAAACCAATTCTGACGAATAAGGCTGTTGCAGAGTGCCTAACCTCTAATTAATCTGATAAAGTAGGACATTTTTACTCCTTTCATGATCACAAACCTAATAAAGTATAAAAATGAGCTCTATTTTGAAGGCTAAGTACCTCGAGAAAAATGATGGCTTTAACATATGTTGTAACGCATATACGTGCGCAGTTTTCGGCCAAGTATGATCTTGCGTGAGAAATACGAACAATGTGAAACTTAGCGTGATTTGAATGATAGTGCGAAAACCCATGTAAAATACGAACGTAAAAATGACTATATCTTGAAATCAGATCACTCTCAGGAAAAATACTTTTAAGGGGTTATGCGACCTAGTTAGATGAATAAAATAAAACATGTTTGAGGCTAATCTGTAGAAGGCCCAAAAACCGGCCTTATTGACTCTCTTCCTTTATTTTTATTAATAAAAAATTCGATTTTTAAGAGCTTTTTAATTTTTTTTCAAACACTATGCATATTTTCAAACAAATTTTTTCATCCAGAAATATATATTCGATTATTGTATTTTCAATAAATAAATAATATTTAATAAAAAAATTTAGATTTAAGGAATTTTCTAGTTTGGATATTTTAAAATTCAGCCATTTTATTTGGGGATTTTTTTAAATTCGGAAATATCTTATCGTCCGGAATTTTATTTATTTTATTTTTCTTAATTTTCCCATTCGACTTTTATATTTCGGGACTTTTATAATTTCTGGGAATTCATTATTAGGTTATTTCTTAATTTACGAATTTTACAGTGTCTGGAATTTTGTTTTTCGGGATTTTTCAGTCGCTTTTTCCGAAAAATAAAATTCCCACATCACTGTAAAAATTCCGAAATTATAACATTGTCGAAATATAAAAGTCCCGAATTGGAAAATTCTCGACAATTTACAATTTTACCGAATTTGAGAATTGCCGACAGAAAATTTCCGAATTATACAATATCCGGGCTAGACACAACCTAATTTGAACAATTAAAAAATAGTTTGTTAACACATATTTTTTCCAATAGAATAATAAAATACTTATACCAAAGAAAAAACTTTTTTAATGTTTAAAGTTTCTAAAAATTATTGTTAGAATTTAAAATAACAATAATTGAACAAATGTATTTTTAAATAAAAAACTTTGTTTGAAAATGTACATTGTATTTTTTTACATAACAGAAAACGCTCGCAAAACTAAAATTATTGTTTAAAAAAATAAAAGTCGCGTTAAATCAGCCTGCATTGAATCCTGCAAAGTTTACTTCATTTGAATTTAACGTTTTTTAAATTTCTGTTTTTTATTTTATATATTATTATTTTTACTTAAAGCAATAATTTAACAAAATTAAACATTAAACAATATTTCTGTAATAAAAATATTTGATCATTGTATTTTTAATGAATAAGTAATATTGATCACAAAACTGTTTTTTCAATTTCTGCAATTCGGGAATTTCCTAGTTTGTATATTTTATCATTAGACAGCATTCGCCCTGGAGTTTTATTATTCGGGAATTTTCAAATTCGATAATATTGTAAACTGTCCAGGATTTCATTATTCTAGAATTTTTACATTCGGGATTTTCAGGTTTCAGCATTTTATTATTTCGGGAAGTTTACAGTGTCGAAAATATTTCAGAAATTTAAAGATTTATAAAATTGTAAAAAAATCTGGAAGATTTTGAGGCAATTTTTTTGCAGATTTTTACATAAATTTTACGACAAAATGGGAATCATTATAAATATATTTCAAACTCCTGAAAAACTTAAATAATA
>NC_046659.1:16373023-16375350 GCF_010883055.1 Belonocnema kinseyi | reverse complement strand
ATCGTTCATGTGCGACTGCCGCTTCACTACGTTCAACTGTTTTCCCCCTCCACATGGTATTCGCGTTTGTTGCCGATGCTTTTAGCTATATTCTCCTTCATTATTCTTCCACGTTTCGACCTGTCAAAGAGTTTTTATCCACTGTATGTGATATTACTGCGTACATACATCTGTCCCAGATTATTTTATTGTAGTTTTATTTTATCAGTATCGACTAGTTTCATAGCGATTGTAAGTTTTTTGCACAGGTACTTCATAGGCATGAGAGGCTACACCTTTTTTAAAATCCTTATTATTTAATAGTTTTGTACATCAGTCTCAGATTCTCTTTATTTTTTCAGGTGAAATAATTACTTGCGAATTAAGTTTTAATTACCACTTATTATGCCGAAAAAACAGTGTTCTTGTTGCGGCAAATTCTTAAAACCGAAGAGTCATCTATCAGTAGTTCAGGATGAACGGGCATTAAATGTTCTTAAAACTACTTTTAATAGCTCCTTAACATTCAGTCAAAGGTTTGCGATAGTTATCGATGCTTTTCGATTAAAAAGCGTCGGATTACAGATGCAAAAGAGATGAATTCTTCTGAAAATGATTTATCAAATGTTTTAGAACCAGGTAAGAGTCAGATTTATAAAAATTCAGAATCTTCCAGTGAAGATGGAACTTCAGATTCTGACTGTAGGAAAATCAAACTTCCAATATGAAGATGTATGATTTCTCAATCCAGATGCATTATCTGTCATCATAAGAATAATCGTATCAGAATCAAACCTTTTGCTGCATTGAGGGTTTACGTCGATACTGGTATTTTGATTCCTGCAAAAGCGAGGTGCTGTGCTTCTCATTTGGTTGATAATGGTTTTCTTAAGAAAGAGACTGTTGCGTCTATACAAGCCACCCCTGATTTTACTCACATGAACGCTGAGTCGATTTCTAAGCTTCTGAATAATTTGCGCGAGGAGGCAAGAAAAACAGGGTTGAATTTTGATGATCCATCTGCGCTTGAGGATAAAGATTATTATAGGCTCACCGGTTTGACGAAAAATCAATTTACTGATGTTGCACAGTACTTGTCAATTGAAGTGCGTTCGACAAAAGGTCGTTCTGTGCGTTTGTGACTTGCATTATTGTTGATCAAGTTGCGCACAGGTCTTTCCAATGCGATTTTATCTTTCCAATCCGATTTTATCTTTTCAAAGGCGGACTTATTCTATGCATAAAGGAAGGAATCTGGTCAAGCCCATGATGTTAGTAATGACGACAGGATATATAGTGGATGTTTTCGGTCCGTATTTTGCTGATGGCAAGAACAACGACGCTAGTATCTGTGAAAGTCTTTTAAAACAAGATTTAATAAAATTGCGGACATTAATGCCCTCAAACTCTGTTGTCGTTGTCGATCGCGGTTTTCGGGGCTGTCTGAAGTTTTTAGAAGATCTTGGATTCGTTTCCAAAATGCCTCATTTTCTTCAAAAAGGATCACAGCACACTACGATTGAAGCAAACGAATCAAGGCTCGTTACTGAAGTCCGATGGGTGGTTGAAGCAGTCAATGGGTTGATAAAAACTTGGAGAGCCTTAAGTAATGTTTTTCCAAATAGTCAAATCCCGTACATCGGCGATTACGTCAGAATAGTCTGTGGCCTTTGTAATGCTTTCCGACCTCCTAGAATTCATGATAATTCCGATGATCATCTGATCGCTGAACGAATGTTGCGATTGACTTAGCAGCCTAATCGGCTGAAAGAGCGAGCAGAAAAGGAAAACTGGGCGAAAAGGAGGGCATCGTGGCTTCCTGTAACGCAAGAGACACTACCTGATTTTCCTAGGTTAACTCTTGATGAATTGCTATACATCACACTCGGAGTATATCAGCTGAAGCAAGCCCAATCGTATACCGAGGAACATTTATTTGATGATGGAATGTACTCCCTTCTTGTCCACAAACAGGAGGAAGGCATTCTAAGAGTACAAATCCAGTCTCGGCATACATCTTCTAAAGTGTATAACTTATGGATAGAAACTAATCCTGGACCAAATCCGATAAGTGGTTGGTACTGTCAGTGCAAAAGTGGTGCAAGAGTGGTAGGATGTTGCGCTCACATTGCCAGTGTTCTGTGCAGAGCTCACAGACCTGAAACGCCGCAACGATGCCACACGAGGGGAATCGTCCCCCGCCAGTCGCCACTCATCGGCCGCCTGCCTTTGCCCCTCAGCCTCCTCACCACCTAGGTCTCGGTCGGTCCCGTCTATACTCTCAGTCCATAGTCTATATCTAATTATCTATACTCGTTTGTTTCTGCTTTTCTCGTTTCTCACCTTCT
>NC_046659.1:16364018-16372923 GCF_010883055.1 Belonocnema kinseyi | reverse complement strand
CTTTTAAGGGGTTATGAGACCTAGTTAGATGAATAAAATAAAACATGTTTGAGGCTAATCTGTAGATGGCCCAAAAACCGGCCTTATTGACCCTCCTCCTTTTGATATAAATCGTTATTGAATGAAATCCTGCAAATTTTGTTTCTAAAATGTTATTGTACGAAGTAAATTTCGACAGATCATTTTTTTCTTTTAAAGCGCACGTGTTTTTTAATGTATTTTTTAATACAATTTTTATAAAATTATTATTCAGGTACCGGAGATTTCATTTTTTGGGATTTTTCATTCATCCCTTTCGGAATTTTTTTCAGTGGTCCCATATTTTTATACCTCTTCTTAAAATTATGTAATTTTTAAAATAAAAAGTCAACATTTCAATTTTAAATTATTTCAAATTTTTTAAAATTATTTTTAAAATTTTTCGGAAATTTTAAAGGTCTTTTAGACTGATTCCCATTTTTCCTAACATTTTTGTAAAATCCTGCAGACAAAATTGTTTTAAGAGCTTCCAGATTTTTTGTAATATTGTAAATCTTTTGAAATATTTTTAAACATTCTCTTTGATTTATGTACTTTTTCGAAATAAAAAATCATTTTAAATCTACCCAGAACTTTTTATTGTTTTCCGAATATTTCAAAATTCTTGAGAAGCTCCAAATTTTGTTCTTTTCCTTGAAACATTCAGAAACCTCCAGCTTATTCGATTTTTTCTAAATTAATGCTTATTTAACTGTTCTTTAGGAATCAAAATGAAATACTTTTACCTTCGAAATACAAATAAAAAAATAAAACAATTATAATCGTAACATACCAAGTTTAAATTTGTCACTCTGAAATTGTGACAATGCATTTTCAAATTGTTTAGTATTGAAGATTGTTTTTTTTTTTTTATTTCCAAACCAAAAAGATTACAAATGGAATATTTTATACTGAAATAATACTTCAAAAACATTTTGAAATTGAATAAAGGCGTTCATTTAAGAAGCCAATAATGCAAACGTTTACTTTTATGTCACTACTAAGGCTTTCGAATTAAATTAGTTCAAATTTTAAAGTTAAAATATTTCAATTATATCATTTTAAACAGATCTAGAATCACCTTGTAAAATCAATCACTGTAAAATTTTTAATACTCGAACTGCAGTTTAATTTTCAAATTTACTTTTATTTCCCGATTTCTCTAGGTCGCAAGTCTAGCTCAATATTTAGAACAACTTTCATTTTTTTTGAAATTCTAATTTTTCGGTTGTAACTTACGGGACAATCACTTTATTCTTTGAAAGATTTTCTACAAATCTTGTTAATAATTTTTACATTCTCATCCAAAAATGAGAAGGTATTAGTTTTTTATGAAAAATTTCTTTTTCGGATTTTGTCAAATGTCGACGTTTTGAGGCCCCTTGTGTCAGAAAAACAAGTTTTTACGTCGGGGTCTGTTTGTCTGTCCAGCGTAGTGGTTGTTGTTGTCTGTATACCAGATAACTTCCGAAAGACTGGTCCGATTGGATTGGACTTTGGCACACTGTTTGAGGGACCAAAAAGAAAGATCGAGTTCGTTAAACAGCCATTTTATATAAAAATCCAAAAAGTTGAAGCTTTTTCAAAATTTTTGAGACCACTTTTTTCAAAATTTGAAAATTCTACTAAAATAAAACTTACCAAAGTTAAAGGATTTTCAAAATAAAAAAACCAAACGAAAATGGACATTTGAAGCAAAAAAATCTTGATATGGAAAAAAGTCGAGAGGCGAAAAACGCTACTTTTTCAAGGCCCCATGATTATTTTATCACATTCTCATCCATAATGAGAAGAGTTTTATAAGAAAAATGACTTTCCCGAATTTCATGAAATTTCGAAGTTTTGAGGCTCCTTGAATCAGAAAAACAAGTTTTTACGTCGGTATTTGTCTGTCCTCTGGCGTCAACGTCGTCGCTTTTATTGTTTTTGTGGTTGTGTGTATATCGGATAACTTTAGAAAGAATAGTCGGATTGAATTGCGCTTTGACACACAGATTTTTTATTTTAAGAATTGTATGTAAAAATTGTACTATTTCTATTTTTATAACAAATATTTTTCTTGAATTAAATTGTTGCAATAAAAGTGTTTCGAAGAGATTTCTTAAAAATCTTTCGGGGAATAAAATTAGTATTTATAACTGGACAAAGGTTTGTTTTCTTTGTCAAATTTGGCTTTCGTCAAAATTTTTCCAGTTGTTTTTACTATAGCACAATTTACGTTTGAATCTCGGGCGAAGAAATCCGTTCTATTGCTTGACAAATATTCCAATGTTTTCTATGAAAAACACAATCCCTGAGTGACAGAACAAAATTGGAAACAATAAGAGTCAATTTATCCAGGAACAAGCTTTTTGAACAAAAATGACCTTGAGTGTACCTTTAATATATATTTGTTAATTTTTACAAAAATCAGGCGTTATTTTCTTGACACAAAAAAATAATAATAATAATTTGTAGGTGTGACAAATGATCAAAAAATTAATAAAACTTGAAGTTGTGCGATTTCAATTTGTAACTAAATAATTTGAAAGGTTTCAATATAAAATGATCGAACACTTTCCATTCAAAAATTCAGATGACATATTTAAATAGCTTTAAATTTGAAATTATTCAATATACTGAAGACTACAAATTTAAAATGTTTCAACTATTAAGTCTTTACAAAATTTTGAAATTGCTGTTCTGGAGACTAAATAGCACTTATTCTTCTATGACGAAATCACAACCAAAATTGTTAAAAAAAGTTTTAAAAATAGTTTTAAAAACCATAATAAAGGTCAGAGGTTTTAATAGTTCAATATATGTGATAGAACCTCTATGGATTTGAAATTAGTCTATACTTTTTCATGTTTGAGCTACAATTATTCAATTTTAGTAGTTATAAATTACAATCGTAAAGAACAAATAAAATGTTTCAATTAATTTAAATTCAAAACAAAAACCTTTATATAATTCAATCTAAATGCAGCTGCAAACATTTAATTTGAAATGCGTTGAATTCAAGGTATATTTTAAAAAGAAAACTGAAAGCAAAGCATCGACTTTCAAAAGAAGGGAAAGAAAGTGATTCGCTGGATTGCAAATGAACATGAAAAATGGTGTATTTTCGCATTTTTTAATTTTAAATTAAAACTTTTTCGTGTTGTAACAATTTCGAGTCCCAGAATGTTATTTTTGACCTAACCTATAACTTATAACGAAAATTCTGAAAATTCAAACAATAAGGCTGTATTCTGAAAATGAAGCAATTTTAACATTAAAATTCAAGTTCTTAAACTGAAGGCCTAAAAATTTGCAAATTTTACAATTAATGTTGTGTAAATTGTATTGGTATCTTAAAAGAGTATAAATAGTTCTTAAATTAGTTCTTAAATTTTCTGAAATTTAATTTTTTTACATACCTAGATGTCAAAAAGCCAACCCAATTTTTCAAATTTCCATCACTTATTTTCTAAAAGAAAATCACCCCTGTTTACCAGTAACTGAAATGGATTAGAAAAAATCGCCAAGACCCAAGAATAAAAATTGGATGTGCAGCGAATTTTTAAATTGTGATTGATTATCTTTAACTTTGTGATATAAAAAATTTCCATACAATTTTTTTTATTAATACTGTAGGAAAAAATCAACAAGATCGAGCGCCAAATTATAATTAGAGCCAATTTTCTGTAATTCTATGGGGACGGCTGAAATATCCCGAAAAATAAAATTCCCGACTCGGTAAAACTCTGTCCCGAAAAATACAATTCCAAAACTAATAAAATTCCTGAACAGTTTATAATATTAAAGAATTTGAAAATTTCCAAATAATAAAACTCCCCAAATAAAATTGTTTCTTAATCAATATTAATTATTTATTAAAAATACGAGAATAAAATATTGTTATTAAATACATATTTTTATATATTTAAAGTGTAAAAAATTATTGTTTGAATTTAAAATTAAAATTATACAAAAAATTTTACCGACATATTAATATACAAAACCACGTGTTTTTTAATTAACATTTCGATTTTTCGGAAGAACTTTTGTGATTTAAAAAATACTATATACATTTTCAACTAAAATATCTTATCCAGAATTATATTTTGTTTTAATTATTGTTATTTTAAATTTAAACAATAATGTTTATACACTTCAATCATTAAAAAAGTTGTTTCTTTGGTATAAATATTTGATTATTTCAATTAAAAAAATATATTCGTCAAAGAAAAATGTTTTAAGTACTTGTTCATCTCGAAATGTCTTTCTATTATACTTTTTTTTTAATTAAAAATATGATTTTTCCCGAAATTTTTTTTTAAGATTAAAAAAAAGACTATGTACCAAAAACCTGGATCAAGCATCAGACCTGAAAAAATTCAGTGAAACATACATGTCAAACTTTTCTAACTTCATAAAATCTTTCTACTGCTTTACCGTCATATTTTACGAAGAATGGGAAAACAAAAATTCGACTTCGTAGTACGATGAGGGCAGCACCTCGATAGGGAAGAAAATGTGATGTCCTATGTATATAATTCCCCACTCCGACGCCCCGTACCGCATCTACGTTTATAATATCTTTGTATATAGCCGCGTACAATTGGTCTGTGAACTAGATCGTATGGGCATGTGTCATTGCACGCATATGCATATATAGTTCTTTCATGTGTTTTGGTTTTATTATAATTAAAGGAAAATTAAAGACGGAAAGCAAAATTTGAAGAATATGAGACAAAAGACAGATAAGCAACATTTTTTAATGCCTTTTTAAATCATATTTCCATGATTTTGCATTAATTCTTTCGTATGGCGATACGAAAATGAAAATTTGCAAACACAATTTTTTCAGGTTGTCAGTCCCACATGTCAGTTTTCAAATTCCAGGGCCAGTCGACCATCAACGCTTTCGATTTCAACAGTCAACCTTCCCTTGCCCCGTTCAGCCGTTTTCAACAACAGCGCGCGTACAATTGGTCTGCGAACTAAATATAATCATAATAGTACGCGGCCGTCTACCTACCATTGCGTTGACCGCCCCTGATCCTCGGTTTTTACGATGTTTTAAGTATCATTGAGAAAATAACTCGCTACTTTCATTCGGAAATGATATGCCCTTAATTTTTTTCACCATGTGTACACTCATGGTTGCCGTTTGCTACTTCACAGGCGCACAAAATGCATCAAATTTTCAATTATTGGCGATAAAACAAGAACCAGGTCATTTTTCGAAAAATCCCTCTTTGAGGGATTGTATTCACCCACTAAGATTATGTGGTTAAAATATGAGATCAAAATATATATAATTGTGAAAAAAATCGTGTCATTTGTAAATGCATGGGCTAATTTTCAAGCCTGTGGAAGCCCCTTAAGGAGCTGGATGGGAACCCTATGATAGCTTTTACCAAAATTTTCATATACAATATTTCCTAAATTCATGTAATTTTGGATTGAAAATTGAAGTATTCAACAAGAAAATTTTTTTAGTTCAAACTTTGACTATTCTATTTATTTTTTTATTAGTTTAAAATGAATCTTCATAGTTGAGAATTCTTGTTTCATAGAATATTTATTCATCAACGCCCACATTTTTCTTAAAATTTGTATGTCTTAAAAAATTGCCGAAGATATTTTGGATTTTTTTCCAGCATATTTAGAAATCTTTTTAAATTTTCTCTAACAATTTATTTTTAAAGACAAAAAATCCTTTTAAATTTTCATATGAATCTGAAGAATATCATTACCTTGCAAAATTGTCAAAAAGTTTTTAAATTTGTTCGAAAACCTGACTGATTGCATTCTGCATGAATATGATTTTAGGAGATGTTTTTGGTTTGTTATTTGCTGTGATGCCGACAAATGTAGAGCGAAATATAGATTTTTCAAGATTTCGAAAGAAAAAGCTTGTTAAGAATTTTGAAAGATTTGAAGAGGATAAAAAAGTCTTCTTAAGTTTCCTAAGAAAATTTACAATTTTTTTATATTTTTAAAGTTAATTCAAAGAGAATATTTAAACAGATTTCAAGATTTTTTAAGAAAATCATCAAATTCATCAACAATTAATTTTGAGCGAATATTCTACAACTTAAAAAAAAAATTTAATTGTAAAAAAATACTGGAAAATTTTAAGGTAATTTTTATAATTTTGCACAATTAAAAAAAATATTAAAAATTATAATTCATTGAAAACATAATTCTGAAACTTCAGTAAACAATTTTAATATTGAGAATATTTTTAAAACATAAAAGAAAATTTAGATTTTTGAAGATTTTGAAATAAAATTTTAGATTCTTTTTCAGAATTTGAAAATTTTTTAAGAAATTAAAAACTTTTGGCTTAAGATTCCTGGGAAAGTTTTAAGTTTGTTTTATTTTGAAGTCAGGACCTTTTCTGGCAGACTGCTTCAATAATGTTCTTAACTTTATGACTATATGAAATGAGGTTATATGTATAAATCTAATAATAATAATTATGAATTTTGCATCATTAATTTAGTTAATCAAAATTTCCAAATAAATAATTGTATTTAATGGTACTTTTTTTAATACTGTGAGGTACTTATGTACCTTACTAAATTACACTTTAATAATAATAAAAAAAATTGTAACTAAACGGAGAAATTATTTCAAAATTAAATTTTTTTTTTAATATTGGAAAAGTTTGACTCTTCTTGAAATATAATACGATGGATCAAAAGTTTTTAAAGAAAATTTAAATAGAATGCTTTAAAAATTGTTAATAATTATATATTTAGAGAACTTAATTCCTAGAGGATATTTGTAAAGATTCAATTTTTTTTAAAGAATAATCTGAAATATTTTAAGGAAACTTCTTTAAATTTTTTAAAATTTAAAGAAGTAACTACGAAAAGACTGACTCGTTTCTAAAGATAATCTGATTGTTAAAATGTTTCAACAAGATTTGCATATAATTTAAAAATGGAATGGAATACAATTTTTTCGTGTTTTTATATTTGCTAAAATAGAATTTTATGAAATATTTTGAAACATTGAAAGTATTTAAAAGAGAAATCTGCCATTATTTCAGAAAACTTCTTAAAAATTTTCAAAATTATAATAAAATGTAAGAAAAATTGAAATCATTTTAAAATATAATCAGATGTTAGAAAAGATTTTAAAAGAAAAATTTGAATTATTTTAAAGACACTTCTTTAAAGTTTTCAAAATTAAAACAAAAAATTATGAAAAGCATTAATCATTTTTAAATTTAATCTGCTAGTTTTAATGTTTTAACAAGATTTTCAAATAATAAAAAATTGAACGGAATAAAAATTTAAGATGCGGAAAAATTAATTCTTAGAGAATAATTTGAAAGATTAAAAAATTTTGAAATGAAAAATCTCAAAAATATTTTAAGGAAACTTCTTTAAAATTTAAAAGTTAAAAAAATATATATGGGAAAAATTCAACTCATTTTAAGATATAATCAGAAGGTTTAAAAGTTTTAAAAATAATTTATAATAATTAAAAACTTAAATGGTTTGGAAATTTGTAAATAATTTCATATTTGGAAAAATTAATCTTGGAGAATATTTTAATGATTTTATATTTATAGAAATTAATTCTTGGAAAACATTTCTAAAGATTAAAAAATTGTTTAAAGATAAATCTGAAATATTTGAAGGAAACTTCTTCGATCTTCAAAAATTAAAAAAAGAATGTTGATGGTAGAGGATGAAGAAGGGATGGCGGGATTAATTACAGGATTAGGGAAATACTTATATGAGAAGAAGCTGAATGTAAATGTAGAAAAGACCGAGATAATGAGGTTTATAAAAGGAGGGGGAAGGAAGAAAGAATGGACAAGGAGATGGAAGAGAATAAAGTTAGAACAAGTAAAAGAGTATAAATATTTGGCATATATCTTGCACACGAATGGAGGTCATACAGCTCATATAAAAGAAAGGATAAAAAAGCAGCAGGGGTAATAAAACATATATGGGGAATAGGAAAAAAGAGGTTAAAAAAATTGGAGAAGGAGAATGTGGTTATTTGATGCATTAGTATGGCCGGTATTAGGTTATGGAGCAGAGATATGGGGATGGAAAGAAAGGAAAGATATTGAGAGTATACAAGAAAGGTATAAAAGGTAGACACTAGGGACAGACTGGAGGACGCCAGGATATATGGAGAGAGAAGAAGCGCAAAGGGATAAGTTAAGTATTAGAGCGGGAAAAAGGGCATGGGAATTTGAGACGAAGCTATGAGAGGTAAAGGGAGGGGAATTGGCGAGAAAGTGTTTGATGGAGGGAGAAGACAGGAGGGTGAGAGCGATCGAATTAACGAGATGGGAAGAAGAAAGTAGGGAGTTCTCTAATGATAGAGAAATAGAAGACGGGATTGGAGGAAACTATGAAGAACTGGAAAAAAGGGCAGAGGGAAAGCCAATTAATAGAAAGATAGGGGATGATTGAGGAATCAAAATACAATAAATGGTATAAGATGATAAAAAAGGACGGAGTGCCAAAGTATTCAGAAAAGGGATTAGGAGAAGAATGGATGAAGGAGTTGAAGGGTGCTAGAGGAGCGAATGAGAGAGAATGAAAGAATGCATGTGAAAAAAGGTAAATGGAGGTATAAAAAAGTGAAAGAAAAAGGAAACAGAAGTCGCTTAGATTAGAAGCGTAAACATTGTAAGTAATGGTCAGGTAAAAGTTAAGTAGACTAAGATGCGTTTGCGTTCTCATGCCCTCTCTCTCGCTGGCACTCTCGCTTTCGCTCGCTCGCTCACTCGTTTGCTAATAAGTTCTAAATTACGCTATCGCAGGAAATAGAAATGAGGAACTAGATACGAGGGTAGTTCAATAAGTCCTTAGAATGACCAACAGATGGCGCGCGAATCGCTCCAAATCATCTGTTTTCAGTCAGCACCACTCCCGACTAG
>NC_046659.1:16354853-16363918 GCF_010883055.1 Belonocnema kinseyi | reverse complement strand
TATAGAGCTCCAAGGAGATTATGTTGAAAAATAAAAAAAAATTTACCCAAAAAAAATTGTTTTTATACTTCATTCTAAGGACTTATTGAACTACCCTGGTATAAGACTTACGTAAATAGTTGTAAATAATTGTATATTTTAAATGATTCTATATTTAAAAAAAATGTAAACTATTTTAAGAAACTAATTCAAAAAATTAATTAGAAGATGTAAAAGGTTTCATATGGTTGTAGAATTATTGAAAAAATGAATAGCCTAAACTTTTAAAATAACTTATATTTGGATAGATTATTTCAATAGATTTGAAAATTTTTTTAAAAAAATCTTAGGTATTTTAAGGGCCCGTCTTTACGGTTTTCAAAATACAAAAAAGTGTAGGAAAAATTGGACTCGTTTTTAATGTGAATCAGATGGTTTAAAAGTTTAAAAATAAATAAAAATAATTTTTAAATGGATTGAATTAAGAATTAGAAATAATTTAAAATTTGAAAAATTAATTTTTAGATAATATAACAAAACATTTCAAAAATTGCAAAACTTGAATGTAAAATATTTTAAGAAAACTTTTTAAAACTTTTCAAAATTAAAAAAAAAATAAGAAAAAGGTTACTCATTTTTGAAGACAATCAGATGGTCTACAAGTTTCAAAATAATTTCAAAATTGAATGGATTGAAAATTTTTAATAATATATACTTGGAAAAATTAATTCTTAAAGAATATTTTAAAAGATTAAACAATTTTTAATTGACAAATCTGAAATATTTTAAAGAAGCTGCTTTAAAGTTTTCAAAATTTAAGGAAAATATAAAGGCAAAATTCGACACATTTTGAAAGATAAATACAGAATAACTGCTCGCGAAAATCACACGTTACTTAAAGATCTAAGTGATTTGCATTGCAAAACACTTTTGACCAATTTCACTTTAAATTCCGCTTTAAGGTCTCAAATTTGAAGAGAATATCTCAAATACAAATTTAAAAACCGTTGCCTTGACAACATGAGAAGTCAAAGTGTGATTTTGTTTTGGATTCGCGCAATTTATTGAAATGATATCGGTAGGGCTGAGGGGAATCTTTGATTCTTGCAGATTCTTAGCACCTCCAGTTCGCAGAACCGGCGAAGAGTTTCCGAGAAATTTATTTCCGCGCAAATTAAATGCAATATAAATAGATGAGTAGCTCTTTAAAACTATTTTCTTGAACACTTATTATATAATCTAATTAAATAGTATTTAGTTTAACTTTAATTAAATAAATAAATTAAATAAAAGTGACTGATTTTCTTTTAACTTTTAATACTTTTCAAATTTTCTGATTTAGTATATGTACTAATATCTGAGTTATTAGCTTCGGCCTTTAAACAAAGAATAAAAAACTTTTAAAAAATCTGGGCTATTAATTTCAGCAAACTATGAAAAAGGTTTAGAGTTAAGAAATGATATTTTTTTTGCGATTACAAATACACAAAATTTTAGGAAAATATAGAGTCAGCTTAAAAGATATTTAGGACTTTTAGAAGATTTGAAGAAATAATTTTAAAAATAAATTTTCGAAAAATTATTCACGTTTTTAAATATTGTTAATCTCTGCAAAAATTCTGAAATTCTTAAATAATTTTTATGATAAAAACTTACATTTTTACAATGACCTTCAAAACTTAGAGATTTTTAGAAACTTTCAGATGAATCTTAACAAAAAATTTTCATCGTTTTAAAATTCTTAAAAAGCTTCTAATATTTTTTCTAAATACTCAACATTTTATAAAATTGCTAAAAATTGTTTTAAAAATGTATATAAAATTTTTAATTGTCTAAAAATGTTTAAAATTTAAATTACTTTAAGACATTTACAAAACTTCTACACCTTTGAAATATCTTTTCAAATAATTCAGTTCTCCTAAAAAAACTTTTAATTAACCTAAAATCTTCTAGATTTTGTTTCGTGTGTTTTAAAATCAAATCTCAATTATTTAAAATTTGCTCAGAAATCTTATTATAGGTACGAAAACTTTATTCTTAAATTAAGATATTCTAAGTTTTTGCCCATTATGTATTTCATTTTTTTACCTCTTTCAAAGTTTGAGAAAGTTTACAAATTGTATACTGCGACAGAAAAAATTTAAAAAACAAAGTTATTTCCTATTAGAAAACCCCTTTGCAATTAAAATTTTCTTTTTAATCAATAGTATTTAGAAGTAGTTGGAAAAAATTTGATCATGAATTTCGTATGCATGTATACTGACTTTAGTATATGCGTATACTAAATTTCATATACGTGTATACTAAATTCAGTATATGCTTATACTAAATCCACTGTACGCTGGTATACTAAATTCCATTTTATGTTGAGAATGTAAAAATGCATCCCGTTCTGTACATAATTGTCACATAATATCAAGTCGCCGATTTATTATCTCCTTTAAATGCAGGGTCGTAGTGTTTCTGTTAATAAATATTTAAGATTCGAACTTGTGAAAATTCCGATTTTATTAAGGTAGTTCGGTTTCTTCATTTTTCCAGCGGGTTAGCATGGTAAGGATTTATGTTTCAACTACCCCAGGAAACCACCCCTAACCTGAAATATGACTAAGTTTGATGAAAAGACCTATGAGAATGCTTTCGACTTGTTACTGTCGAAACTCCTAAAGTTTCGAAGATATCTAGGTATTTCAGTCACCTGGTTTTTCGACAGACCCAATGCTTAGTGAAACCCGTACAAGTTCGACCTTATCCAGGTAGATCAGTCACATGATTTTTTTATCGACTCAATGTTGTAAGGAATTAAGTTTAAGTATCCCCATAAAACTACCCTTATCGTGAAATTCGTCTGAATTTTATTGGTGGTAGACTATGTAAATTTCTGAACACCTGCATTAGTGAAACCCATACAAGTTCAATCTTATCCAGGTAGATCTGTCACTGGATTTTTTTTATCGACTCATTGCTATAAGTGATCAAGTGTTAGTAACCCCAAAAAACTGCCCTTATATTAAAGATAGTCTCAATTTAATTGGTATTATATGACAATTACGTGCAGAACGGGATGCATTTTTACTGAATGTGATTTGGGTAAATGGTTCTCATAGGTTATTACATAGATAAAAGCCAAAAAGTATTTTACAACATACATGCAGATCCCCAGCATCCGTAGTCACAAGTGTGCTTTTTAGGCTTTTAAAATTATTTAACTTATCTTTCTTTGAAAACATTATTTTAGAAAAAGTCTGCTCTGAAAAAATTTGCAATCATTCTGAAAATTTAGATTTTTCTTTATATAATAGTGGATTTTTCTCGTTAATTTTTTTCTAGTCACACGGGTCATACAAACATTTTTTCAGCACGAAAGAAGTGACTAGGTTATTCTTATGGATTTTAAAGTGCTGAATCTAAATGCGGCCTTTGAATTTTTCCTATACGTATCAGTCTACCCCTAGATGCAGAAAATAGGGGAAACTCCAGGGATATTTTGGATATTATTTTTATAATACCAGTATACGGAAGAATAAACGCACTGGTATCATATTCTTATGTGTTAAAACTCGTAAAACCAAATCCATACACAAAAATTCCCCAGTGTGCTTACCAGTTCCCCTAGGTAGGATAAATCTAGAGAAATTTAAGATCTTGCACATGTTATACAGACTTATAAACAAAAATTAAGAAAAATTCCATAAAGTGACTAGGCTAACCTTACGGATTTTGAGCCGCTAAATCCAAATATGGCCTCAGAATTTCTCCTGCACATCTCACTTTCCCCCTAGATGCAAAAAGTAGGGAAAAGTTTAGGGTTTTCTGATCACACAGGCCATACGATAAATTTGTCTGCGCGAGACAAGTGACTAGGCTACCCTTATGGATTTTAAGCTGCTGAATGCAAATCTGGCTTTAGAATTCATCTTACGCGTGTCAGTTTCCCCCTAGATAAAGAAAATAGGGAAACCCCTAATGACAACTTGCACGTTATTTTGATAATACCAGTATACGGGAAAATAGGCACATCGATATTATATTCTTAGGTGCAACTATACTTGTACAGACTTAATTTGTACACAGAAATTCTTCAGTGTGCCTTCTATTTACCCTAGCTTGGGTAATTCTAGGTAAATTGAAGGGCTTTGTCAGATTATATAGATTTACACGGGAAAAAATAAGAAAAACTTAATATCCTTTACAGTTTTGCGTGCGAAATCAGTCACTTGTCCCGTGCAGACAACTTTTTTTTGGTGGTATACAACTTTTTTTCTACAAAATCGACAGACATGAGTCTCCCTACTACCCCGTACATAAGGTGATGATTTCTTTTAAGGCCATGTGACAAGAGGGTCACGTGACCAAACCTGGTCCTCAAGTTTTCTTTCCCAACTTTCGTGTAAACGAAATGAGGTATTGCTCTGAAATTTTGGGAAATGAAATAAGAGGCAATAAAATCCATGCCTCTGCTTTGTTCCGGTGGAAATTTTGAAGAAGACAAATTTAGAAGAAAATACAAGTGGAAGTTAGATCGGCACTTTTCTTTCCCAACTTACGTCCACACGGAATGAGATCTCGTGTTAAAAATTTGGTACGCTAAATAAAAGGCATGCAGGAATGTGTCTCTGGTCCTAAATGATTAGAATTGTGAAAAAAGTTGTTTTTTTAATTACTATTTTGGAGAAATACCGACCGTGCTGTAAAAACCCTGCAAGCAATTTTCAATGTTGTCAATGGGATAGTTATGAGGTTTATACTTATCACAATGGGGACAAACAACCAAAATCGCTCACCAACATTATGCACAAATAATGCAAAAACTAATGTTTGCAGTTGAAATGCAAATAAACAAATTTGGTCTGACATTCGTATCAGCTGTGTGAAGCAGCACTTTCGCAGCGAGTAGACAACTTCGAGCTTCTACGGGTCTGTGGGTAATACAGATTGCATAATTACCGACAGAGAAAGTTAGAAGTCAAACTTCTGTTGTAAAGCCTAAATGCGTCCGTCGATAAGCATTATTTTCAGAAAGAAACTTTTTTCTTGCCCCAACTGTTTGCAAGACCACAAACGATCCTTTAATATTTATTAAAAGTTCCCGAGAAAAATTCCCGCGTTATTTAAGCTTTTTTTTCAATGTGGGTGAAAAAATATTGATCTTTAGGTCCAATACTATAACAGGGCTATGTCCGTGTGAACATAGCAAGAGGCGATGTACATGACTGTATTGCGCGCGCAACCCATTTCTCCTCTTCTGAATTTGAAAACTCGAAGGTGCACGATTGCCGGGGGGGGGGGGGGCTTCAGCCGTTCTATTTATATATCCATCCACTTTGAAATAATGATTAATATTTTTTTAATATTTTGTTGTGTATTATAATGTGTTCATTATATTGTATACTTTTTATTGTGAATGTTATTGTACATAATGAAATAATATTATAGAATTAAGTATGTGATATTATAATTATATATAGAATAGAATTTATTGTCTTCATTGTATACTTTTAGAAGTTTTTACAATATTTTTTGCTTTCTTAAATTTTCAAATAAGACGGAGCTACATATTTTCTCTCTTAGAATTTTTACCTGAACAGATAATACTTAAATCATTACATATTTCTGTGACATTACAGTTCCTCTTTTCCTTAGGCTATATTACTCCTCTATATCACTATTTTCTTCGATATTATATTTATATTAATATTAATTAGCTGTAAATGATTGTACTGGAGTTTTTAAGCGTTTGATTAGTCTATTAAACCGAAAAAGTTTAAATAGCCTCCGGACTTTCGAAATTATAAAATTTGTTTATGCGAATCATTTGGAATTAAACAAATTCAAAAAAATTTTAATGATTCTCATAAATAAATTTTCTAATTTTGAAAGTCTATTTAAATTTTTTCGGTTTAACAGATAAATTCAACTTCAAACGCTTAAAACTCTAGCACAATCATTTACAGCTAATTAATATTAATTTTGATATTAATATCTGTTAAGATAATAATATTATTATATCATATATAGTTAATTATATATTATATTATTTCTATTATAATGTGCCATGACTATACTTCCTTTTCACATTTTCATGTCCTAACTCAAAATTTACATTACTTTGTAGAATTCCTTGTCCCAGATCTAAGTTGATTTTTATTTCGAAAAATCTCTGATCCAATTCAGAAATAAATACAATTGCTTTGAAAAATTCTCTGTTCCAATTCAAAATTCAGGCTGAAATTAGAAAATTCAAACTTTTAAATCTGAAAATGATTTATTTGAGGTGAAATCTTTTGAATTTTAAACTTTTAAAACTGAAGCTTGACAAATTTTTAATTCAGAAATATTTTATTCAAACGCTCAATAATTCATACGTATAAAATACAAACTTTTAACATCTTTTAATTTTACAATTTTTTATCAAATTATGTTAAAATACGAAATTATCCATTTTAAATTTTTGTGACTTTAACATTTTAGAGAAATCTTTAATAATCTTTAACTAAAAACTGAATTTTTACAATTAGTTTAAATTTTAGCCAAGTAGTTGAAATTTTAACTAAAAAATGTGTATTCTAAAACAAAAAAAGTTTAATTCACCAAAAAAGACAAATTTTACCGAAAAATTAATGAATTCTCAATCAAAACAAATAGATTTTCAGTCAGGGAATTAAGTTTTTATACATAAAGGATCAAATTTATCCAAAACCAGATGAATTTTCAAACCAGAAAGAAAAATTTGCTACAAAACAATTGAATTCTAAGGCCGAAAAAATTAATTTAAAAAAAACTTTCATTTTAAAACAAATAGTTACATTTTCAACTAAAATGATGAATCTTCAACAAAAAAAGTTAAAATTTTTTATTAAAAACTGTTGGACTCGTCCAAAAAGATATAAATTTTACAAAAGAGTTGAATTTTCAGTCAATAAGGATTTTTTTTTAAATTGTTGAATTTTCGAGGCAAAAAGATGATTTTTTTACAAAACAGTGTAAACTTTTTTTTAAACGAAATAGTTCAAAGACTTCTGGTTAAAAGATTCGAACCAAAGCTATTATTTTCAATGCTTTGAATTGAAGAATAAATCAATAAATTTTTAAATGTTAAAGACTGAATCATTTTGATCAATAAAAATGGATTATTTAGTAATTGGAAACTTTTTAAATTATAAATTGAATTCTTTTATTCTAATTCGCTTAATATTATTCATGTTCAAATTTTTATTTATAAATCCAAACAGTTGAATTGAAATGTTTTCAATTTAAAAAAACTTTTATCTTTTTTTTTGAAGATTCATAACTTTATTGAAAAATTATTGACTAAAAACTCAACGGTTTAAAATTTTTTAATTTATTGAATTATTCTTCAATTCAAATCATTGAAAATAATAGCTTTGGTTTATAATTTTTAAACAGAAGTCTTTGAACTACTCCGTTTAAAAAAAGTTTACACTGTTTTGTAAAAGAATCATCTTTTTGC
The DNA here is from genome assembly GCF_010883055.1 of Belonocnema kinseyi. Classification (NCBI taxonomy): domain Eukaryota; kingdom Metazoa; phylum Arthropoda; class Insecta; order Hymenoptera; family Cynipidae; genus Belonocnema; species Belonocnema kinseyi. The sequence continues at coordinate 16,356,468 of NC_046659.1, read as the reverse complement.
CTTAGAAATTCAACAATTTAAAAAAAATCCTTATTGACTGAAAAGTCAACTGTTTTGTAAAAATTTATATTTTTTTGGATGAGTTCAACAGTTTTTAATTAAAAATTTTAACTTTTTTTGTTGAAGAAACATCATTTTAGTTGGAAATGTAACTATTGCTTTGAAAATGAAAGTTTTTTTAAAAATTAATTTTTAACATCAATTGATAAACTCACATTTTTATCTATAAATAACAATGCAAAAATATTAATTTGGAACAAATTAAAATAAAAATAATTTAACGTTTATTTTAAAAAGTTTTTAGTTAAAAAATTGGTTCAATCGTTCAATTTTTAATGGTCCGAACTGAAATTTACTTGAAGTAATATTATTTTGAACTTTAAATAATAGCGTAATTTATATTTTTTAACCAGAAATCTCTGAAATGTTAAAGTCATAAAAATTTAAAATCGGTAATTTCGTATTTTAACATAATTTGATAAAGAAAATTGTAAAATTAAAATGTGTTAAAAGTTTGTATTTTATGCGTATGAATTATTGAGCGTTTGAATGAAATATTTCTGAATTAAAAATTTGTCAAACTTCAGATTTAAGAGTTTACAATTCAAAAGATTTCCACCTCAAATATATGATTTTCAAATTTAAAAGTTTGAATTTTATAATTTCATCCTGAATTTTGAATTGCAACAGAAAATTTCTCAAAACAATTGTCTGTATTTCTGAATTGGACAAGAGATTTTTCGAAAAAAAATTAACTTAGATCTGGGACAAGGAATTCTACAAAATAATCAAAATTTTGAGTAAGGACATAAAAATTTGAAAAAAGAAGTATATTCATGGTACATTATAATAGAATTAATATAATATATAATTCACTATATATGATATTATAATTATAATAATATTATCTCAACAGATATTAATGTTAACATTCACATTTATTAGCTGTAAATGATTGTGCTAGAGTTTTAAGCGTTTGAAGTTGAATTTATCTATTAAACTGAAAAATTTAAATAGCCTTTCAAAATTAGAAAATTTATTTATAAGAATCATTTGAAATAAAACAATTACAAACTATAAGTACTAACAAGTACAAAATTTTGTATTAACACTTTTTAAAATAGCTAGAAATTTTAAATCTTAAATATCGAAGTGCCAAGTAGTCCTGAAAAATATATAATATAACCAAATTCTAGGAAGCTATAGTTTGTAATTGTTTAATTTCAAATGATTCTCATAAACAAATTTTATAATTTCGAAAGTCCGGAGGCTATTTAAACTTTTTTGGTTTAATAGACAAATCAAACGCTTAAAACCTCCAGCACAATCATTTACAGCTACTTTATATTAATATTAATATTAATATACTTATAATATCGTAGAAAATAGTGACATAGAGGAGTAATATAGCCTAAGGACAAGAGGAACTGTAATGACGCAGAAATATGTAATGATTTAAGTATTGTCTGTTCAGGTAAAAATTCTAAGAGAGAAAATATGTAGCTTCATTTCATTTGAAAATTTAAGAGAGCAAAAAAATAAAAAATCGTCAATTTCTTTAATTTCTTTCAAATACGGATCAAGATATAAATAAAACTATTATAATATAACATAT
>NC_046659.1:16350150-16354753 GCF_010883055.1 Belonocnema kinseyi | reverse complement strand
CTTGAAATAACGTAAACACAAAATATGCGCATATAAAGAGGCGCGCGAATTATTCAAATCATGAAAATCGCCAGCATCGAAACTTGGAAATATTAAAATCCCAATATCTTGATTTTATTTAAAAGCGGATAGAGGTATAAATAGGACCGCTGAAGTTTTCCGACCGGCAATCGTGCACCTTCGAGTTTTCAAATTCAGAAGAGAAGAAATGGGTTGCGCGCGCAACCCAGTCATGTTTATCATCTCCTACTATATTCACACGGACATAGCCCTGTGCATAGTATTGGATCACATCTTGTTTCAGATCTGGGACCACTGGTCCTTACTTGAATACAAAGAAAACGACAGTCGCATGCAGAATGCTTTTCTCGGGGCGGATTTTAAGAATAACAACGACTACTTGCATGATGTATATTCCAGTTGAAAATTTATTAATGAGACTATTCGTGGAACCTGATTCTGGGGACGATACCTTTGATGCTGCGGGTATGATATTTATTTGTCCGATCCCTGCTGTTGTGAGACGGCCCATGTCGATTGTCGCAAGGACTGCACTACTCGCACCCAGTGATCCCAGATCTGAACAGTGATCCCAGATCTGAAACGAGATGCGGTCCAATACTATGACACGGCTATGTCCGTGTGAATATAGTAGCAGACGCTGTAAATGACTGAGTTGCGCGCGCAACCCATTTCTCCTCTTCTGAGTTTGAAAACTCGAAGATGCACGATTGCCGGGCGGAGCACTTCGTCGATTCTATTTATACATCTCTCTGCTAACAGCTAACTGCTTTGAAATAAATTCAGGAGATTGGGATTTTAATATTTCTAGATTTCGATGCTGACGATTCTCATGATTTGAATAGATCGCGCGCCTCTTGATATGCGTATATTTTGAGGTTATGTTATTTCATGTATTATAATTATGTTATATTATAATAGTCTATTTTTTTTATTTGAAGGTTCGTCTCTTTCGTTGAAAATACATTTTTGAAACTGACAATCAATCAATACCATTTTTGGTTAAAAAATCATGTGTTTTGTTAAAAGGTCGTCTTTCTTTGTAGAAATTAAATTGTTTTATGGAAAATTTATACTTTTCGGTTGAATTATGAACTATAAATATGTTTTGGTTGTAAAGTCGTTCTGTTGTAAATGCAAATATATTGTTAAAAATTAAAATCATAATTTTTGGGTGGAAATACTCTTTTTGTTTTTAAAAATAAATAATTTCGTTGAAAGTTCATGTATTTTGTTGGAAATTGACCTTATTTAGAAGAAATTTAATCCTTTTAGTTGAAAATTTTATCATTTTTGGTAAAAAATGCAATTGTTTGGTTAAAATATCAACTGTATATCTTCTTGGGTTTGAAAGTCGATTATTTCACTAAGAGTTAAACTACTTTGTAAAAAAATACGTTTTTTAACAAGGTTTTTTAATTATGATTGAAAATTTAACTATTTGGTTGAAAGTTTAACTCTTTCATTGAAAACTCATTGTATAAGCTAACTAATGTATTTTAAATAATTCTTCATTTTTCAATAAGCTCGAAAGTGAACTATGTTTTATGTTCACGCATTTTTGTATGGATATATGTTTCTCCGTGCTATTTCGTCGAATCATATCAACGACTAGATTTGTTTATGTTAGCCCCACTTTGGGACAACTTGAGACTTCTGAGGTCTGGTGACCCGAGAGATGAAGTCAGTATAAAAAGAACTTTCAATGATGTAAGATCATTCGATCACTTGTTTCATTTAATAAATCCTTTGTTCATCTTGATATTTCGAAATTTATACGAAAACCTTTTCCCTATTAATAAAGTACTTTTAGGGAAAGCACGAACAGTATGTGCACAAATTTACATGGTCCTTCGAGACGCGATAAGTGAACTTTTTATAATAGCTTACAAAAAACTGTGCATCTTAGTTGCTATCTCTGTATATATTATACACTTATACGTAAAAACAATACGCAGCAATGCAAGTGAAAGTGTAAACGCTAAAGTTACAGTGATAAGTGACAAAAGTGAACGTTTGACGCGAAGTCATAAATTGTACTGTGCACGCAAGCTGTTCACAGGGGATGGCGATACAAAACATTCACTAAACTTCAGATTCTCACGAGACGATGCGTTCAAACATCTCGTGAAAATTCGATGCAAGACCAAGCGTTTCATCATCTTGCAATACGTACAGCAGGTCAATACGACTAAAACAACCTGCAACTAGGCGCAACAAGGCTATGCGATTAAACACCTTGCACCAATGCGCCTAGAAAAGATATGAACATACGTCATATATTTGAAAAATCATTCTTTTACTGTACAAATCAGGTGGAACGAGGTATGTTAATAACATTGAATCAATTATAAAGTGTTCAACCAATCGTGTCAGTCGACTTCTATCGATTCATAGGATTCATTTCATAGAGTAGCCAATAAGAAATATAAGATTTATACGTTAATTTTCAAAATGGACAACTTTGATAGATTAAGTGTGCTTTTACAAAAGCGTATATCTATTAAAGAAAACATAACTTCATTCGAAGAGTTTCTTGCACAATTTGACAGTAATAATTCAACTCAAGCCGCTGAATTACAAATACGGTACAATTCGATTATTTCCTGCCTAACTACTCTAGAAGAAATATGCGACGAAATTCAATTAATCGATGCGGAAACAGACCACAGCCCTGTAAAAAAATCGATTCAAAATTTGTCTTTCCAAACACTCGCTCAAGCTCAAAATATTTTGAAATCTAAATGTCCACAATTTAGTGCAAATGCAAATTAAGTTAGTCGCGAATCAATCTCCGGTAATGAAAATGGCAATGAATCGGTTGCGTCGACGAGCCGTAGAAACCTCAAATTGCCTCAAACGGTACTCCCAACTTTTGGCGGTAAAATGGAAGAATAGTTGTCATTCAAAGACACATTTCGCACGATGATACATAATCATAATGACCTTTCAAACGTCGAAAAGTTACAGTATTTAAAATCAGTTCTTAAAGACGAAGCTTTACGAAAGATTCAAGTTTTCTCTATTATCGAAGAAAATTACGATCGGGCTTGGAGCCTTCTTGAAAAGTCATACGAAGTTAAGCGCTCTTTAATATCGCGACATCTAAGCTTATTATTGCGTTTACCCGTTCAAGAAGAAGAATGTTATAAACGATTGATAACTCTCGCGGATGAGTCACAACAACGCCTTCAATCTTTAGCTACACTTGGTGTAAATTTGAGTCCTAAAATAGTCGTGGCTATTATTGAAGAAAAATTGCATAAATTCACTTTAGAGAAATGGGATGAGACAATAAAAAAGGGTGAATTTCCCAAGTTAGACGATCTCGTAGATTTTCTCTACAGAACTGCTGCTCGTTTATCTAAGCGCGTAGCTCGTGACTGTAATACGGTCTCAAATACAGATAAAGATCCGAACCCTGCTAAAAAACGCAAAATTGAATCGAAGCGTCAAGTTCTCTTAACTTCCATCACAAGACAATGCCCACTTTGTTCCGATTCTCACTTTCTTTTCAAATGCGGTAAATTTTTGAAATTGACGGTCAATGAGCGTTTCAAAATCGTGAAAAGTTCCTCCCTTTGCTTCAATTGCCTACGAAATCATTCAGCTAAAGAATGTAAATTTGGAAGTTGTAAAAAATGTGTTAAGCGTCATAACACGTTACTACACTTCACTAAACCACATGAACAAAATGACCCTAAAGAAACATGACAATTAGCACATGTTTCAAATATCGCCTTAGCATCTCTAACATCGACATCATCCTTTCAATTAAGGGCAAGTGCAATAGTTGAAACATTTGACATTAAAAATAATCCCGTTAAAGCTCGGATGTTACTTGATACTTGTGCCACTGCTAATTTCGCAACAATTGGTTTAGTGAATAAGTTACAGCTTACTCCATCGAAATGTTGTTTTTCTGTTGGTGCCCTCGATCATCTTGCAACAACAGTTAATGGCATGGTTTCCATCACGTTCAAATCTGTTTACAACGAGCATAAACGCACGATTAACTTTTTGATCGTTCCTAACATATCAGATTTCGTCCCAAATCAATTAATTCCTCGAGAGCGTATCAGAATTCCTAAAAACATTTCACTTGCTGATCCAAAATTTCACGTACCCGCTCCTCTTGATATGCTTATTGGGGCCGGAGTAACCCTATCCTTGTTTTCAATCGGCACTATTAATCTGTCTCAAGATAAAAGTGATCTCTATTTACAAAAAACTCGGTTAGGATGGATCATTGCTGGTGACTTAGAATATTCAAAGAAATCCATGACGGTCGAAACTTCCGATTGTTTATTTACGGAATTAAAACCGATGGTTGAAAAGTTTTGGTCTGTAGAAGAAATATTAACAGAGCGGTCCAATTTCAGTCAAGAAGAAATCGAGCGTGAAAACCACTTCAAACATCATGTAACACGAGACGATGACGGACGCTTTATCGTAGCATTGCCCTTCAAATCAACGCGTGGTGTGTTAGGAGAATCTAAACAAAACGGTCTTAAAAGTCTAAACGGATTATTAAAAAGATTTGAAAATAACTCTCAATTAAAAACGCAGTATACAGCTGTAA
>NC_046659.1:16342347-16350050 GCF_010883055.1 Belonocnema kinseyi | reverse complement strand
GATCATTTGTCTCGAATGTCGTCTGAAATTTTATACGAACCGCCAAATAAGAAAATGAAGGCTTTAACTGTGCATGCCGGGGCGAATGATGATTGAATGTGTATGTAAATGAAGTATATTTAGTTTTTATTTTTCGTTTGTGAGAGGCGAGGGGACTCACATTCAGAAAGCACCCCGATATTTTTTTTTATTTATGTATTATATGTAATGATTTAATTTATTTTCTGTTTGTGAGAGTCGAGGGGACTCACGTTCAGAAAGCACCCCGATATTGTTTTTTATTTATATAATATATGAAATTCTTGTATTTATTTTTCGTTCGTGAGAGGCGAAGGGACTCACACTCAGAAAGCACCCCGATTTTTTAATGTATATTTTATCAAAAATGTTTTTCTTTATTTTCAGTTTGTGAGAGGCGAGGGAACTCACGGCCAGAAAGCACCCCGATTTTGTTTTCATGTATAAATTCTATAAAATGATTTTATTTATTGTTAGTTTGTTAGAGGCGAGGAGAACTTCTTTTTGTTTTTTTATTCCCAAATTTTTGTGTAAGTCATTTTCGGTGGGTTTTTATTCCTTTCAGGCTTTTTCCACCGAGCCAATATATTTATTTATATATACGGCTCAAAATTGTTGTTTTTCTTTCATTAAATAACCTTCCTTCCAATTTAGTAATTTAAGTTTTGAATATATATTTTTTACATGTCAAAATGTCTGCGTAATTCGAACCTGTTTCAAGTTCAAAATGCTGTAAACAATTAATTCTTAATTCTAAGGTACTAAAATAAAAATTTCAACCTATATAGTTATGCTAAGAAATAATTTTGAATGTAATTAAACTGAGGTCGAACAGACGATTAATTTGCATTACATGTAAAGAATTTAAACAAATTTCTTTCTTCACTGAAAAGTCAACTATTTGGTAAAAAATTTACATTTTGGATGACTTCAACTGTTTTTAATAAAAAAAAAACTTTTATCTTTTTTTTTGCAAATTCATCATTTTAGTTAAAGACTGAAAATTCAACTGTTTTGTGAAAAATTTTTCTTTTTGGAAGAGTTCAACAGTTTTTAATAAAAAATGTAAGCCTTTTTTTTATGAAGACTTATAATTTTAAATGAAAATTCATCTCCTTCGTTAAAAATTAAAGGATTTGTTTGAAACTTTGTTTTTGTTTTATTTTTAGTTGAAAATGAAACAGTTTTGTTACACCGTTCGATTTTTGAAATTGTCAATTCGTAAATATCCATTCTTATTTGATCAAAATGATTCAGTCTTTAACATTAAAAAATTTATTTATTTATTTATTCTTCAATTCGAAGCATTGAAAGTAAGTTTCTATTTTTTAACCAGAAGTCCTTGAAGTATTCCGTTTAAAAATAAGTTTACACTGTTTTGTAAAAAAACCATCTTTTTGGCTTTGAAATTCTACAGTTTAAAAAGAATCCTTATTGACTAAAAAGTCAACTCTTGTGTAAAATTAATATCTTTTTGGATGAGTTCAACAGTTTTTAATCAAAAATTAAAACTTCTGTTGTTGTTGAAGATTTATCATTTTAGTAGAAAATATAATTATTTTGTTGGAAATTTGTTATTCTCTTCTTTTTTGAGTTGAAAATTCAATTATTTTGATAGTAAGTTAATTTCTAACATTTTCAATTGACGAAATAAAATTTTTATCTCTAAATAGCAATGCAAAAATATTAATCTGGAACAACTTAAAATAAAAACAATGTAACTTTTATTTTAAAAAGTTTTTAGTTAAGAAATTAATTTAATCGTTCAATTTTTAATGTTATGAACTGAAATTTTTTTGAATTATTATCATTTTAAACCTTAAAAATAATAGCGTAATTTGTATTTTTTAACCAGAAATCTCTAAAATGTTAAAGACATTACAATTTTTAAACGGTTATTTAGTATTTTAAAATAATTTAATTTAAAAAATTGTAAAATTAAAAGGTGTTAAAAGTTTGTGTTTTATACGGATGAATTATTGAGCGTTTAAATGAAATATTTCTGAATTAAAAATTTTTTCCGAGAAATTGTATGTATTTCTGAATTGGATCAGACATTTTTTGAAAAAAAAATATAATTCAGATCCGGGAAAAGCCATTATAAACAAAAATTAAAAACTATACAAATTTGAACAGAGTGGTTAGAAATAAAAAGCCTTGATTTGTTAAAATTGTAATGAGCTAAATTTTAAGTTTGAACGCTACAATTTTAATTTAGAATAATATTCAAAATTAATTTAAAACTTGAAATTATTTGAAATAATTTGAAACACGATGTAGATTTTTGCAGATTAAAAAATAGCTTTTGAGAATTGTAAAATATTCAAAAAGAATAACAAAAATTGTTGTGATTGCTAAGAAAATTGAAAATTATTTTTTAGTTGGAAAAATTAATTTTAAGTGAGTATTTGAAAAGATTTTAAAAATTAAAAAAAAAAGGAATCAGGACGATTTTAAGGCAATTTTTTTATTTTGCAGTTTTTTTTAATTTTAGGAAAAAAATCTAATTAACACAATAAATCAATTTTAAACCCAAAAGTTTACTTTTCAACAAAATAAATTAATTTTCTATCAAATAATTGGTGTTTTAACTAATAAAATGTACAGGATAAAGTTTCAAACAAAAATGGAATAGTACAATTTCCAGATAAAAACTGTGCTAAAAAATTGAATTGAACAAGAAAAAAAAACGAATTTTCAACAAAATTGTTAAATTTTCAAGGGAAAAGGTGAATTTTTGACCAAGAAGATTAATGTTCTATACAAAAAAAAACCGATTTTGCAACTTAACCAATATAAGCAATTAATTTTTAACCAATCATATAATAGTTACATTTTCAGATTAAGATAAATAATTTTCAAAGAAAAAATTAATTTTAAACAAAGTTGTTAAATTTTTTACCAATCAGATGAATTTTCGACCAAGAAAATTGATAATCTACAAAACAGACAAATCTTAAACAAAATACATGAATTTTTAAAGAAATTATTTAATTTAAAAGTAAAAAAGACGAATTATCTACAAAAAGTTGAAATTTTTATGCGAAAAATATGAGTTTTCAATGAAAGAGTTAAACTTTCAACCAAATAGTTAAATTTTCAATCATAATTAAAAAACCTTGTTAAAAAAACGTATTTTTTTTACAAAGTAGTTCAACCGAATTCAACCGAAAACTGTAATTTTTAATCGAAAAGTATAAATTTTCCATAAAACAATTTAATTTCTACAAAGAAACACGACCTTTTAACAAAACACATGATTTCTTAACCAAAAATGGTATTGATTGATTGTCAGTTTCAAAAATGTATTTTCAACGAAATAGATGAACCTTCAAATAAAAAAATAGGCTATTATAATATAACATAATTATAATATTATCATTATTAATATACGTATATATTTATATATATATAATAGTATTAATATTTATATCATTTATATTTTATACATGAAATAACATAACCTCAAAATATACGCATATCAAGAGACGCGCGATCTATTCAAATCATGAGAATCGTCAGCATCGAAATCTGGAAATATTGAAATCCCAATCTCCTGAATTTATTTCAAAGCAGTTAGCTGTTAGCAGATAAATATATAAATAGAATCGACGAAGTGCTCCGACCGGCAATCGTGCATCTTCGAGTTTTCCAATTCAGAAGAGGAGAAATGGGTTATATTATAATAGTCTTATTTAAATCTTGATCCGCATTTGAAAGAAATTAAAGAAATTGGTGATTTTGAAATTCATCTCGTTTGGATAAAAACTCAATTATTTGATTGAAAAATTAATTATTTTGTTGAAAATGTAACTATTTTGTGAAAATCCTCTTTTCGATCAAAAGTTCTACTATTTTGTTAAAAATTTTATTTCTTTTATTTAAAGGTTCATCTCTTTCGTTGAAAATACATTTTTGAAAGTGACAATTAATTTATACCATTTTTGGTTAAAAAATCATCTATTTTGTTAAGAATTCGTCTTTCTTTTTAGAAATTAAATTGCTTTATGGAAAATTTATACTTTTTGATTAAAAATTACATTTTTCGGTTGAATTATCAACTGTAAATATTTTTTGGTTACAAAGTTGTTTTGGTGTAAATGCAACTATATTGTTAAAAATTAAAATCATAATTTTTGGGTGGAAAATTCGATTATTCACTTAAAGTTGAACTACTTAGTAAAAAAATTAACTTTTTCTTATTAAGAATTCATAATTATAGTTGAAAATTCAACTATTTGCCTTTAAATTAGGTTAAAAATTTAGCTTTTTTTTTAGATAATACTCTTTTTGACTTTAAAATTAAAAAAATCATTAAAATTAAATTGACCTTTTTGAGTAGAAATTTAATCTTTTTGGTTGAAAATGTATCATTTTTGGTCAAAAATGCAATTGATTGTTTAAAATATGAACTGTACATCTTCTTGGGTTTAAAAGTCGATTATTTCACTAAGAGTTGAACTACTTCCTAAAAAAAATACGTTTTTTTTAACAAGGTTTTATAATTATGGTTGAAAATTTGACTATTTGGTTGAAAGTTTAACTCTTTGATTGAAAACTCATATTTGTCGCTTAAGAAATTGAACTTTTTGTAGATAATTCGTCTTTTTGACTTTAAAATAAAATAATTTCATTGAAAATTCATGTATTTTGTTTAAAATTTGTCTTTTTTTGTAGATCATTAATTTTCTTGGTCGAAAATTCATCTGATTGGTTGAAAATTGACAAACTTTGTTGAAAATAATTTTTTTCCGTTAAAAATTATTTATCTTTATCTGAAAATGTAACTATTATAGGATTGATTAAAAATTAATCGTATATGTTGGCTAAGTTTGAAAATCTTTTTTTTTATAGAACATTAATCTTCTGGGTCAAAAATTCACCTTTTCCCTTGAAAATTTTACAATTTTGTTGAAAATTCGTTTTTTTTTCTTGTTCAATTCAATTTTTTATCACAGTTTTTATCTGGAAATTGAACTATTCCATTTTTCGTTGAATCTTTATCCTGTACTTTGTATTAGTTAAAACACCAATTATTTGATAGTAAATTAATTTATTTGTTTTCGATTATGATTTTTTTTTAATTGAAATAATTTTAAAATAAAATGTTTTAAATTTAATTTAAGGTATTAAAAATTGAAAAATAATTGATTTTACAAGATGATTCTCAATCCGTTCAAAATTAAAGAATTAATAGATATTAGTTTATAAAAGTATTTTCAATTATGACAAATTCGTCTACAAATTCATCTTTCTTTGTATACATTAAATTGTTTTATGGCAAGTTTATACTTTTTGATTAAAAATTACAATTTTCGGTTGAAGTATCAACCGTAAATATTTTTGGTTTGCGAAGTCGTTTTGCTGTAAATGTAACTATATTGCTAAAAATTAAAATCATAATTTTTGGGTCGGATTCAGCCTGAGAAGTATTGTCCTGAGTGTCAATTTTAAAAATCTTACTAATTTCAATTTTAAAGACTGATACTTGTAGAGAATTTCAAGGCGCATCTTTTATTCCGTTTGCAAAAATTTATAGGTTTTGTAGTTTTTCAGATAATTGGTAAAAAGTGGATTTTTTGAAAACGAAAAATTCCAATCTTTTTTCACTTCAACTCGCGCTAATTTAGCCAATTTTCATCATTTCCGGATTTCCCCAATACAAAGTACGTGTTTAAGTCTTCTGAAACTATCTAAGAAAGAAAAACGAGAATATTGTAATAAACAAAAAAGTTATTAATTTTTTTTAGGCAATGCAAAAAGCATGAATTTTAACCTTCAAGCGCCTCGTTTAGCGAACGAATTTTAAGCTACGGAAAGCTTTAAGTGAGAAAGTTGTTTATTAAGGTTCAAAGAAGTTTTCTGGAAAGTTTTAGATCAATTGGATTAATAGTTCAAAAATTATGAATGTTTTAAAATCCAAGCGGTAATCTTGACGCTGACAAAAAACGTGCCTGGCCATCTTCTATGAAATTCTACAAATAAAGAATCGAATCAGCGAAGTGATTGTTTCTTGTTGGAAAAGCATTTTTTTTGAGATTATTGAGATTTTTGAGATGTTTTTGAGAATATTAATTAAAAAGAAAAAGATATTAAAATGAAACAAGGTAGAAAGAGAACTAGAAATGAAGATTCGTGGATTAAAAATAAGAAAAAATGTTCCAGAAATCAGGTACGATTGGAAACCGTCAATACAATTTTTAAATAAATTTTAATCATAAATTTAATATTTTGTGACTTATTTTATTCTTGATTTTTTAAATAATTCTTTTGCTGAACTATATATAATATCTAGATAGTCTAAAGTAATTATTTTAAATTTTTAATGACGAAGTTAATAGCATTATTTGTTATTTCTTCAGGGAAAAGAATACATTACAAAGTCTAAAACTAAAAAAGACGGTATTGCTAAAGATATTCTAATCCCAGAGAGATCTTTCAAACCTATTGACTCCTGCTGTGGAGAAAAATGTTACCAAAAGTTTTCAAATGGGTAAAAAGAAAAAGTACATACAAATTTTTGGAATCTCGGGAACTATAATGAACAAAATGTGTTTCTCAGAGGATTGTTAAAATGCAAGGATCCTATCCAAGCGAATGCAGGTGAAAAACTAGGACGGTTCCGATTTGGAAGAAATTTTTTTGTGCTTTTCTATGTTTGGGCAAAAGAAGAGTTGAAAATGTTCAAAAAAAGATTTTAAATAAGCAGCCTTTAAAAAATTTGGCAGGTGGAGTACGCGAAAGTTGTCTTAAATTAACAGAAAATTTAAAAAAAAAAATGATTGAAGAGCATTGCGAATCAATTCCACATCACAGTTCACAATACAAACGAAATTCTACCAACCTAAAATATTTTGATAATCCTTCATTAAATCTTGTAGAACTTTACAAATTATTCGGAAAATATTATAAAATAAAAACGGGGGCTAAATTGACAATAAGTCAAATCGTTTATTTTAAGTATTTTAACCGAAATGTTGGCTTCAGTTTTAAATTACCCAGAACTGACGTGTGCAATACTTGCTACAAAAACGAGACAAATGGAGAGGTAAACGAAGAAGTAATTAATCACAAAAACAATGCTGAAATTTATTTGAAGTTAAAAAAGCAAATGCTCTCTGAAAATAATAGTCTATGCTGTGAATTTGATTTTGCACAGAATTTGCCACTACTAAAAATACCCGTGTCCGCGCAGTTTTACCTACGTTTAGCATGGCTTTTTTTATTCAACGTACATGTACAGTCTGTCAAGTTAAAGCGTGGGTGGCTTTACTCGCAGTCTGTAAGGTGTATCGACATGATTTTGGTGTCAAAATATTAAGAAGAGCTCCCTCTTTCATGCTTTTTGATTTAACATTCAGTTTGCTTTCAATTCTCATCTTGTTATGTAGGTGAATAGGTGCAATCTCCCAAACCCATGTTTCGAGAAACAACCCCAGAGATGCACTTTTACCGGATGGTTTACAGTCCGCTGCACTAATCTTGAGGTTGAATGTGTCCAGGCATGTGATGTCGTCACGTAACCCCAAACAGAAGCCTCGTCGGTGAATATTACCTCGTCTCAATCTCGATTAACATTTTCATGGGCGGCCCACGCAAGTCGCTTTTCGATGTGCTTTTCACCAAGCAATGGTTTTTTCATTGTAGGGCGAAACTTTACGTCATTTGCACGAAGATGAGTTCTT
>NC_046659.1:16336448-16342247 GCF_010883055.1 Belonocnema kinseyi | reverse complement strand
AATGTTCAAAAAAAGATTTTAAATAAGCAGCCTTTAAAAAATTTGGCAGGTGGAGTACGCGAAAGTTGTCTTAAATTAACAGAAAATTTAAAAAAAATGATTAAAGAGCATTGCGAATCAATTCCACATCACAGTTCACATTACAAACGAAATTCTACCAACCTAAAATATTTTGATAATCTTTCATTAAATCTTGTAGACCTTTACAAATTATTCGGAAAATATTATAAAGAAAAAACGGGGGCTAAATTGACAATAAGTCAAACCGTTTATTTTAAGTATTTTAACCGAAACGTTGGCTTCAGTTTTAAATTATCTAGAACTGACGTGTGCAATACTTGCTACAAAAACGAGACAAATGGAGAGGTAAACGAAGAAGTAATTAATCACAAAAACAATGCTGAAATTTATTTGAAGTTAAAAAAGCAAATCTCTCTGAAAATAATAGTCTATGCTGTGAATTTGATTTTGCACAGAATTTGCCACTACCAAAAATATCCGTGTCCGCGCAGTTTTACCTACGTTTAGCATGGCTTTTTCTATTTAACGTACATGTACATACAACGAACCAGAGTTACATGTCCCCTATTTTTAATGAAATTGTAAAGAAGGGTGCTAACTCTGTTTGCAGTTTTATCGAATACGCGGTATTAAAAGAATTTGCTAAAGAAAAATTCAACAGCATAACATTATTTTCAGACTCATGTCCGGGACAAAATAAAAACTACACAGTGTTTCATTTTTTGGTTTTATTGTCCATTTATTTGCAAAGCGAGATAAAATATGCGTTTCCAGTTCGAGGCCATTCCTATTGCCAGTGCGATAGGAATTTTGGCACATATTCGCTAAAGCTGAAAAAATTAGAACGAATTGAAACTGAAGCTGAATAAGTAGAAATGATTCGCAATGCTCGTTCACCTTTATTCAGAATGGTCGAGAAGTGTGAAGATCTTCTGCAGGATTTTGAAAAATGTTTCAAAGGCAAAATGCGAAAGCCAAAAAATTTCTATATCAGCAAAGCGTTCGTTTTGCATGTTTTTCCTGATGGAAAAGTGGATGTTTTTGACAACTATGAGTTGCAAAATCCAACCACTTTTTTCTTTAAACCTACGCTTAAACCAGAAAATCTTTCGAAAAGACCTCCGCCCTGAATTGGATTAAAAGCTACCAAAAGAAAGGATGTAAAAATTCTCTTCCAGTCTTTAAGCGCTAAAGGAAAAGAATTTTTCGAATCATATTTTTTAAAAGTACAAACTCAGAATCCAGATGCCGAAGAAACTGAAGAGAGTGACGAAAATGACTAAAAGTAGTTTCTAATAAAATATTGTTTGATTAATTTATTCTTGTTCAATAATATGCATAATATTATATGTTAAATGTTTAATAAATAAATTATTTTAATGATAATATCTGGAGTTACTGTTGTGCATTCTTTTGGTAAGATTGACTTGACCTTCACGTCGTTCATAATTTTTGAACTATTAATCCAATTGATCTAAAACTTTCCAGAAAACTTCTTTGTACCTTAATGAACAACTTTCTCACTGAAAGCTTTCCTTAGCTTAAAATTCGTTCGCTAAACGAGGCGCTTGAAGGTTAAAATTCATGATTTTTGCATTGCCTCAAAAAAAAATTAATAACTTTTGTTTATTACAATATTCTCGCTTTTCTTTCTTAGATAGTTTCAGAAGACTTAAACACGTACTTTGTATTGGGGGAATCGTAAAATGATGAAAATTGGCTAAATTAGCGCGAGTTGAAATGAAAAAAGATTGGAATTTTTCGTTTTTAAAAAATCCACTTTTTACGAATTATCTCAAAAACTACAAAACCTATAAATTTTTGCAAGAGGAAAAAAGATGCGCCTTGAAATTCTCTACAAGTATCAGTCTTTAAAATTGAAATTAGTAAGATTTTTAAAATTGACACTCAGGACAATCCTTCTCAGGCTGAATCCGGCCGTGTCCCCTTTTGGTCGCCAGCGGTTCAATTCATCTCGTTTGGATAAAGACTCAATTATTTGATTAAAAAATTAATTATTTTGTTGACAATGTAACTATTTTGTAAAAAAGTCCCCTTTTCTATCAAAAGTTCAGCTACTTTGTTAAGATTTTTATTTTCTTTATTTGAAGGTTCATCTCTTTCGTTGAAAATACATTTTTGAAACTGACAATTAATCTATACCATTTTTGGTTAAAAATTTATTTATTTTGTTAAATATTCGTCTTCCTTTGTAGAAATTAAATTTTTTGTGGAAAATTTATACTTTTTAATTAAAAATTACCATTTTTGGTTGAATTATCAACTGTAAATATTTTTGGGTTGCAAAGTCGTTCTGTTGTAAAAAAATTAATTCTTTCTTATTAAGGATTCATAATTATAATTGAAAATTCAACTGCTTGCCTTTAAATTGAATTAAAAATTCAGCTTTTTGTAGATAATACTCTTTTTGACTTTAGAATTAAATAATTTTGATGAAAGTTCATGTATTTTGTTGAAAATTAACCTTGTTTGGTATAAATTTAATCTTTTTGTTTAAAAATGTATCATTTTTTATCAAAAATCCAATTGTTTGGTTGAAATATTAACTGTACATCTTCTTGGGTTTAAAAGTCGATTATTTCATTAAGATTGTAAAAAAATACGTTTTTTTAACAAGGCTTTTTAATTATGGTTGAAAATTTAACTATTTGATTGAAAGTTTAAATCTTCGATTGTAAACTCATATTTTCGCTTAAAAAATTCAACTTTTTGTAGATAATTCATCTTTTTGACTTTAAAATTAAATAATTTCGTTCAAAATTCATGTATTTTGTTTAAAATTTGTCTCTTTGTAGATCATTAATTTTCTTGGTCGAAAATTCATCTGATTGGTTAAAAATTAAACAACTTTGTTTAAAATTAATTTTTTCTGTTAAAAATTATTTGTCTTTTTTTTATAGAACATTAATCTTCTTGGTAAAAAATTCACCTTTTCCCTTGAAAATTTAACAATTTTGTTGAAAACCCGTTTTTTTTCTTGTTCAATTCAATTTTTTATCACAGTTTTTATCTGGAAATTGAACTATTCCATTTTTCGTTGAATCTTTATCTTGTACTTGGTATTAGTTAAAACGCCAATTATTTGATAGAAAATGAATTTATTTGTTTTCGATTATGATTTTTTTAAATTAAAATAATTTTAAAATAAAATGTTTTAAATTTAATTTAAGGTATTAAAAATTTAAAAATAATTGATTTTACAAGATGATTCTCAATCCATTACAAACAACTGTTAAAAAGCATACAAATTTGAACAGAATGGTTCGAAATAGAAAGCCTTGAATTCTTAAATTTGTAATGAGCTAAATTTTAAGTTTGAACGCTTCAATTTTAATTTAGAAAAGTATACAAAATTAATTTAAAACTCAAAATTGTTTCAAATAATTTAAAACACGATGTAGATTTTTGCAGATTTAAAAAATTAAGCTTTTTGAGAATTTTAAAATATTTAAAACGAATATCAAAAATTATTGTGATTGCTAAGAAAATTGAAAATGATTTCTTATTTTGAAAATATAATTTTAAGTGAGTATTTAAAAAGATTAAAAAATTTTTTTTTTAAATAATCAGGACGATTTGAAGGCAATTTTTATTTTTGCAATTTTTTTAATTTTAGGAAAAAAACCTAATTAAAACAAAATAAATCAAATTTCAACCCAAAAGTTTACTTTTTAACAAAATAAATTAATTTTCTATCAAATAATTGATGTTTTAACTAATACAATGTACAGGATAAAGTTTCAACCAAAAATGGAATAGTTCAATTTCCAGATGAAAACTGTGCAAAAAAATTGAATTGAACAAGAAAAAAAAACGAATTTTCAACAAAATTGTCAAATTTTCAAGGGAAAAGATTAATTTTTTACCAAGAAGATTAATGTTATAAAAAAAAACGATTTTCCTACTTAACCAATATATACGATTAATTTTGAATCAATCATATAATAGTTACATTTTCAGATAAAGATAAATAATTTTTAAAAGAAAAAAATTAATTTTAAACAAAGTTGTTAAATTGTCACCCAGTCAGATCAATTTTCGACCAAGAAAATTAATAATCTACAAAAAAGACAAATTTTAAACAAAATACATGAATTTTGAACGAAATTGTTTAATTTTAAAGTCAAAAAGAAGAATTATCTACAAAAAGTTTAAATGTTAAAAGAAAAATTTGAGTTTTCAAACAAAGAGTTAAACTTTCAACCAAATAGTTAAATTTTCTACCATAATTGAACCGTTGGCGACCAAAAGGGGACACGGCCGGATTCAGCCTGAGAAGGATTGTCCTGAGTGTCAATTTTAAAAATCTTACTAATTTCAATTTTAAAGACTGATACTTGTAGAGAATTTCAAGGCGCATCTTTTATTCCGTTTGCAAAAATTTATAGGTTTTGTAGTTTTTCAGATAATTGGTAAAAAGTGGATTTTTTGAAAACGAAAAATTCCAATCTTTTTTCACTTCAACTCGCGCTAATTTAGCCAATTTTTATCATTTCCGGATTTCCGCAATACAAAGTACGTGTTTAAGTCTTCTGAAACTATCTAAGAAAGAAAAACGAGAATATTGTAGTAAACAAAAAAGTTTTTTTTTTTGAGGTAATGCAAAAAGCATGAATTTTAACCTTCAAGCGCCTCGTTTAGCGAACGAATTTTAAGCTACGGAAATCTTTCAGTGAGAAAGTTGTTTATTAAGGTTCAAAGAAGTTTTCTGAAAAGTTTTAGATCAATTGGATTAATAGTTCAAAACTTATGAATGTTTTAAAATCCAAGCGGTAATCTTACCTAAAGAAATGCACAACAGTAACTCCACATATTATCATTAAAATAATTTATTTATTAAACATTTAACATATAATATTATGCATATTATTGAACAAGAATAAGTTAATCAAACAATATTTTATTAGAAACTACTTTTAGTCATTTTCGTCACTCTCTTCAGTTTCTTCGGCATCTGGATTCTGAGTTTGTACTTTTAAAAAATATGATTCGAAAAATTCTTTTCCTTTAGCGCTTAAATACTGGATGAGATTTTTTACATCCTTTATTTTGGCAGATTTTAATCAAATTCGGGCGGAGGACTTTTTGAAAGATTTTCTAGTTTAAGCGCAGGTTTAAAGAAAAAAGTGGTTGGATTTTGCAACTCATAGTTGTCAAAAACATCCACTTTTCCATCAGGAAAAAAATGCAAAACGAACGCTTTGCTGATTAGGAAATTTTTTGGCTTTCGCATTTTGCCTTTGAAACATTTTTCAAAATCCTGCAGAAGATCTTCACACTTCTCGACCATTGTGAATGAAGGTGAACGAGCATTGCGAATCACTTCTACATATTCAGCTTCAGTTTCAATTCGTTCTAATTTTTTCAGCTTTTGCGAATATGTGCCAAAATTCCTATCGCACTGGCAATAGGAAGGGCCTCGAACTGGAAACACATATTTTATCTCGCTTTGCAAATAAATGGACAATAAAACCAAAAAATGAAACACTGTGTAGTTCTTATTTTGTCCCGGACATGAGTCTGAAAATAATGTTATGCTGTTGAACTTGTCTTTAGCAAATTCTTTTAATACCGCGTATTTGATAAAACTGCAAACAGAGTTAGTACCATTCTTTACAATTCCCTCAAAAATAGGGAACATGTAACTCTGGTTCGTGGTATGTACAGTCTGTCAAGTTAAAGCGTGGGTGGCTTTACTCGCAGTCGGTAAGGTGTATCGACATGATTTTGGTGTCAAAATATTAAGAAGAGCTCCCT
>NC_046659.1:16334990-16336348 GCF_010883055.1 Belonocnema kinseyi | reverse complement strand
ACCAAATAGTTAAATTTGCAACCATAATTAAAAAACCTTGTTAAAAAAAAAGTATTTTTTTTACAAAGTAGTTCAACTCTTAGTGAAATAATCGACTTTTAAACCAAACAATTGCATTTCTGACACAAAATGATACAATCTCAACCAAAAAGATTAAATTTCTACTAAAAAAGGTCCATTTTAATTTTAATTAAATTTTAAATTTTAAAGTCAAAAAGAGTATTATCTACAAAAAGCTGAATTTTTAACCTAATTTAAAAGCAAATAGTTGAATTTTCAACTATAATTATGAATCCTTAATGAGAAAAAATTAATTTTTTTAATAAGTAGTTCAACTTTAAGTGAATAATCGAATTTTCCACCCAAAAATTATGATCCAAAATCACCAATTTCTTCAAATTTCTTTCAAATGCGGAGCAAGATTTAAATAAGACTATTATAATATAACATAATTATAATATTATCATTAATAATAGATATATATATATATATTTTATACGTGAAGTAACGTAACCTCAAAATACACGCATTAAAGAGGCGCGCGAAGTATTCAGATCATGAGAATCGCCAGCCCAGCATCGAAATCTGAAAATATTAAAATCCCAATCTCTTCATTTTATTTCAAAGCAGATAGAGATATAAATAGAACCGCCGAAGTCTTCCGACCGGCAATCGTGCACCTTCGAGTTTTCAAATTCAGAAGAGGAGAAATGGGTTGCGCGCACAACCCAGGCATTTATATCGTCTCCTACCATATTCACACGGACAGAGACGTGTCATAGTATTGGACCACGTCTCGTTTCTGATCTGGGATCACTGATGAGGCGATCCCTGTCGATGATAGCAGGGACTTCACTACTCACACTCTGGTTATATGATACGGGAATATCCGGAAGCTGGATTTGAAAATTGTTTAAGTTTTACTAGGAATAATTTAAGACATAAAAATTGAAGGAGAACGAAATTGCAAAAGAAACTCTCCCGTACTGATCTAAAATTTATAAGTATAAACTATTCATACCCGACGATAATCTTCTCTTATTTCTTCCATCAGATTCGGCAACAGTGATGTCAGAATGCAGATATGTCTGGCATGCACAGTACGCTGGGGGCGGTACCTATTTCAGTAGCTAATGGGAAGTTGGCGGTAACTTTTAAATGAAGATATAAGCACTTTATTATTTTTCGGCATAATTCAAATTCAAATTAATTTTTCGCGACCGGAAAATTTGGGGCTTTACTCAGATTTTAAATAATAATAATAATAATAATAATAATAATACATAATTGTTATGAAATAACATCTGAAATGAAAAATTTATTAAAGATTGTGTCTACAGCCACAATCTGATAGAAAA
>NC_046659.1:16326783-16334890 GCF_010883055.1 Belonocnema kinseyi | reverse complement strand
ATTATTAAATTTAAAAAATTTAATATGTGCCATGAGCTGCTGCGAAGTTTCAAAATGGTTTAAATAAGTTTTTTCATGAGTAACGATAAAAATAAGAACAAAAAATCTTTCTCATCAGGAATTTTGATATCTTCCAATTGAGGAACTTCGGTGCCTTGCGGGTTATTATTATTATTGTTATTGTTCTTTTACATTATGATTATTGTCCTTCCAAAGTTTCTCTAAAATGTGAAGATCAAATTCAATCATCGAAATTTTTTCAATCGACAGATTGTAAATTTGATCATTATTAAATTATGCAAGACCGGGGTGAAGGATGATGGGGGGGGGCACCAAAAAGAATTACTCGCCTAGGGCCCCAGCTTTTCTCGAGCCGGCCCTGATCCTATCTTCATCTTTTTTTTAATTCTCTAGTCTCTCACCTTTTTTTATGACCTTTTTCTGACCATATTTGTTTTACTAAATTTTGTTTAAAACAATACAATAATAAAATGCTTTTTTTCGCAAAGAAAAATCTCTTGAATCAATCGAATTCCCACCAAAAGTCTTAAATCTCCATTTTTTAAAAAAGTCACTTTTATGAGAGTTTTTTTTTACTTAACTTTTTGCCGGGCCATCAGAAATGATATTTGTTAAAATTATTATTATAATAATTATTATTATTCATTTACAAATATATACCTTTTTTCTCTTTATGCGTCTTTTAGCGACAACTCATACAGGGTGGACACGCTGGGGCTTATATACATAGCAAACTTGATGCTACCCGAATTGCACAACAGTAGGGAAGAAGCCATGGTACAGGGGTATTTCCATATTTCACGCCTTTAAAGTTGCATTCGGATCGGTCCTTCGGTCAAATCCGTGCATCTTCGGATCAATTTTATCATAGTTTCCATGAATACGTTCAAAACTTCAAATGGATGCAAGTGTCAAAACAATATAGGTTGTGTTAGATAGTAATTACAAATAATAAAAGTGTTTAATTAATAATGAAGTCAGACATGTGAACTGAGAAGTAAACGTCAATTTTTTCCTGTACCAATAATATTATGGGATGTCTGCTGAGTGACAAATAAAATAAAATAGTAATAATATTCTGCGCTTCCAGTGGGCGAAAAGTGAATCGTGTTTAACGCTTATTTGCGGAAAAAAGGTATGTTATGAATATATAGGATATTTATTAAATAAAGTAAATAAAATATTACATGCGTAAACTTTAAATTGACATTACCTACATTTACTTACAGCGATTAGGACAAACACATAAATCTGAACATAACCTCAAAATAATGACAGATCGGCCCGTTATTTTTATTATACTTTAGATTCATTATTCTTTACCAAAGAAATGTTTTGTGGTTTTATATGTTTATCACTGACAGTGTCGGCAGTAATAATTTATATAATAATTACTTATTGTCAATTTAACAATCATTACTTTATAATCAGTTTAATAAGTTAAACATTATTTCTGAATTTAATAATAGATTCCCACTGTTTTTTTTTACAGATCGATCCTAGAAGAAATAGACATCAGAAAATGCAGATGGAATTAGTGCATTTCGGCTTGGTTCGTTTCAATAAACATTCTTGAAAAATCTTTATCTCTGGACCTTATCACAAGACTGGGGATTGATCAGCCTAAAATTAATAATCTGAGTCATTTCGATGGTATGGGCGTATCAAAAAGATATCTCTAAGCAATTCAACTTGCCCGAAGATTAATTAATAAAATTTTTAGGGATTATTTTTATTTTAGAAAATGTTTTCTCTCGTCCTCATCTCAAAATTTGAGTTGATCAACCATTTAATTAAATTAGAGACTCGCTGAGGTTAGGAGTGTATCAATAATAAATCTAGAAGAGAAATTTTAGGCCGATATTTTCATTCCAATTTTTTTTTAATTATTCTATTTTCGAACTAGCTATATCTGGATCTGATTTCCAAACTGGCATTTGATCAGCCCCTAAAATCAATTTTAAATAATTTTAATGGTATTGGTGAACGAAAAAAATCTCGAAGTAATTTAACAAGTCCGAATTTTAATTATTAAAGTTCATAGGAATTTATTTTATTTTCCAAAATGTTTTCCCTGGACCTCATCTCAAAATTTGGTTTGAGTTCATAGGAATTTATATTATTTTCCAAAATGTTTTCTCTGGACCTCATCTCAAAATTTGGTTTGATTAACCACTGAAATAAATTAAAAACTCGCTGAGGTTAGGAGTGTATCAGTACTAAATCTAGAAGAGAAATTGTAGGCAGGAATTTTTATTCCAATTTTTTAAAAATTACTTTATTTTCGAAATTGCTATATCTGCATCTGATTTCTAAACTGGCATTAGATCAGCCTCGAAAATCAATTTTATGTAATTTTTATGATATCGGTGAACAAAGAAAATTTCGAAGAAATTTAACAAGTCCGAATTTTAATTATTAAAGTTCTTAGGAATTCATTTTATTTTTGAAAATGTTTTCTCTGGACCTCATCTCAAAATTTGGTTTGATTAGCCACTGAAATAAATTAAAGACTCGCTGGGGTTAGGAGTGTATCAGTACTAAATCTAGAAGAGAAATTTTAGGCCGATATTTTCACTCCAATTTTTTTTAAAATTATTTTGTTTTCGGAATTGATATATCTAGATCTGATTTCCAAACTGGCATTTGATCAGCCCCTACAATCAATTTTAAGTACTATTGATGCTATCGGTGTATCAAAAAAAATTTCTAAGCAATTTGTCTAGCCGGGATTTTAAGTAATAAAGTTTTTAGGGATTTTTTTATTTTTGAAAATGTTTTCTCTGGATCTCATCTCAAAATTTGGTTTGATTAACCACTGAAATAAATTAGAGACTCGCTGAGGATATTAGTGTATCAGGAATGAATCTACAAGAGAAATTTTAGGGGGGAATTTTCATCCCAATGTTGTTTTTAAATTATTCTATTTTCGAAATTGCTATATCTTGATCTGATTTCCAAATTGACATTTTATCAGGCCTAAAACCAATTTTAAGTAATTTTGGTGGTATCGGTGTATCACAAATAATCTCGAAGCAATTTAACAAGCCCAAATTTTAATTAATAAAGTTTTTAGGTATTATTTTTATTTAGAAAATGTTTTCTCTGGACTTCATCTCAAAATTTCGTTTGATAAATCGATAATAAATATGAGACAACCTCCAACTGAAAAGATCACATTTGAAATAAAATTTACAGAATTGGTGTCTTCATTTCTAACAGCATAATTTAAAGTTGAATGAGGCCTTAAACAAATACATTAAAATAACATTTCGAGTAGCTTTGAATTATACTCAAACATTTTTATTTTCTGATAAGACACCAATAATGTATGAATTTTATTTTCAGACCTGATAAAATAGATAATTATAGAATAATTTCTAAAAAAATTGGAATAAAAATTTCGACCTAAAATTTCGCTTCTACATTTCTTTCCGATACACTGCTATCCTCAGCGTTCCCTAATTTATTTCAATAGTTGATTAAACCAAATTTTCAGATGAGGCTTTAAAAACTTTATTAATTAAAATTTGGGCTTATTAAATTGCTTCGAAATTTTTTTTGATACATCGATACCATCGAAATGATTTAAAATTGATTTTAGGCGGTGATCAAATACCAATTTGGAAATCAGATCCAGATATAGCAAGTTCGAAAATGAATTAAATTCTTTTTTTAAGGGCATGTGACACAGTTAAATACCTATATTACCAACCTCAATTTTTCAGTTCACTGAATGTTTTTTTGAACCAAAGAACTTTTTTTGTAATAACATATCGAGCTGAAACTTTGGAAGATGTATTAGTGTACAATAAAGTACGTTTAGGTACTGCATTTTTGGAAGGAACTTCACTGAAAATGATTTCATCTTTTTTCTGAACCTCGACATTTTTTATTTTTTTAAACGTTCGATCATTTTTTAATCATTAAGTATATGTCTCAAACTTTAAAAAATTCAAGAGCCGAAAGAAAACTACGTTTAAGTACAAAGCTTAATAATAAAAGATGTAAAAAAATTTCAACTATCAATTCCAGCGGTATCAGCCGATAACGTTGTACACGAAAATACGAACCTTCTAGAGCCTCATCTAGTGGCCGCCAGGGTTCATATTTTCGTGTACAACGTTACCGACTGATGTCGATGAAATTGAGAGTTGAAATATTTTCTTTTACATCTTTTATTATTAAGCTTTGTACTTAAACGTAGTTTTCTTTCGTATCTTGCATTTCTCAAAGTTTGAGACAAATATTTTATGTATAAAAAAAGTTCGAACGTTCAAAAAATATCGAGGTACTTTATTGTATTCTAATACATTTTCCAAAGTTTCAGCTCGATATTTATTTACAAAAAAAGTTCTTAGGTTCAGAAAAACATTCAGTGAACTGATAAAGTGAGGTCGGTAATATAGGTATTTAGCTGTGGCACATGCCCTTAAATTTGAATGTAAATATCGGCCTAAAATTTCTCTTCTAGATTTAGTACTAAACGGAAAAAATTTATCCGTAAAAAAGTCATGAACTTGTAGCTGGGTCTCGGATACGGGATAAAAAAATCAAACATTAGATCCTTAATTCTATGAAAAATGTATGAATAAGTTTAGAACTTTTTTACGAACAGTTCGAATTTCCTACGAACAGTTCCTGAAAATTTTAGACCTGAATATAAAAAGGGAAAAATTTTATTTGTGCCATTTAATTTATACTTATAAATTCGCCCATTCTGAGGATTTGAAGCCTCGAACTCGACAGTTTCTAAACATAAACCATGAGTGCGTAAACACGCGCAGCCATCAAGGCTGAACAAGGTAGGTTAATAAAAATTCTAGCCACTCATCCGACGAATTCAATACTACGCATTCGCGTGCACATCCGCACCGACATGGTGGGTGAGAGTGTGTGCGGGCCACGTAAAGATGAACCTTCGTCCAAGTTCCCAGATTTTTCGGGCAAGCTCCTGAGTGCTCTGTGAAAGTTTTTCCAATCATTCATAATATTGTTGTTATTATTTACGGATCAAGTTCGTCAATTCTTTCTCAAAATTCGTAGATTATTTACGAAATTACATCAATGTTCAATGAATTTTTCTTATATCCGAGACCTAGCTACTAGTTCGTGACTTAATTTTTTCCGTGTAATAAATCTGCTTTGAGATTTTTTTTGTTCACCGATACCATCAAAATTACTTAAAATTGATTTTAGGGGCTGATCTAATGCCAGTTTGGAAATCAGATACAGATATAGCAAGTTCGAAAATAGAATAATTAAACAAAAAAAATTGAAATGAAAATATCGGCCTAAAATGTCTCTTCTAGATTACTGATACAATTTTATCAACAACGAGTTTTTAATTTATTTTAGTAGTTGATCAAACCAAGTTTTGGGATCGGGTCCAGAGAAATCATTTTCGAAAAACGTCATAAAATTGATTTTAAGGGCTGATCAAATTCCAGTTTGGAAATCAGATGCAAATATAGCAATTTCGAAAATAAAATAATTTTTAAAAAATTGGAATAAAAATTCCTGCCTAAAATTTCTCTTCTAGATTTAGTACTGATACACTACTATCCTCAGCGAGTCTTTAATTTATTTCAGTGGCTAATCAAACCAAATTTTAAGAATACAAATTGATTGTATTTAAATTGATTGTAGTCTTTCTCGAAAGACGATTTTCAAATCCCATAGAATTTGAACCTCCAAATTCTTGAATGATTTATTCGGAATTGGTTAACTTGTTCTAATCAAAATCATCTTCTCTCAATTTAGCAACTCAATATTTCAGATGAAAGATTTTATTTTTTATTTATACTGAAAATTGTACTTCTAATCGTTTTTTGTCACCGAGCATTTTCCAGTTTTAGGCTTCTGTCACATTGAAATTGTAAACTTCTACATTCTGTTTCTCGCAACTGGATTTTTTTTTAATCATACATTTTCTTATTCTAATTTGGAAACACTTCATCTCAGAACCAAATTTTTTTATCCTCAATTGGTGATGTCGGTTTTAAAGAATGTTATTTCGTTCTCCTGAAAATTCCGCTTTTGTTGCTTATCTTGTTCTGTACTGCAGTCCTTCATTTATGAGTGACGTTGAAAATGAAAAGATTACGATACAAATACAAAAAAACTTTGTCATTTGGTTGAGAATAATTTTATTTTGAAGGCATAGTTCTATCATAGTCTATTGTTTTGTGTCAAACGCCAGTAGGGCTAGAATTGCTCAATTTTTCACACTTCCAATCTGACGCAATAAAGAACTATGTACAGAAGTTATTTCAAGTTAAAAAATAAACGTCGTTAAAAATGATTTAAAATTTTTAAAAATGCTCCTAATACTAGGCGGTTTAAAAAAAATATATTAAAATTTTTTTTTCCTACTTAATTTTATTCTTTGAAGTATTCCCTACGAATCTCTACGGTACGTTTTAGCTTATATATTATTCAGGAATTATACAATCTTTAATTTTACCAACAATATTATTCTTAAATACATTTTTGTAAATATAAACATACACAAAAAAACTTCTAGAAAGTTCATCAACGAATAGAATAAGCCGTACATAAGAATTTAGCAACTTTTACCTGAACAGAAAGCAGAAATCTATGTAACTCTCGAAATAACTAAATAATTTTAAACTAAAATATTTATTCGAAAGGTCGCCTTGCGCAATCTTCTAAACCTAGTTACAATTAACAATGGAAATATTTTCCTCAAATTTTAAAATAATTTTTCAACTTGAGATAACTACTAAATAGTGTACATTTCAATTTTTAAAGTGTACATTTTTTAATGACAGGGCTAAGTGTACAGAAATTTCAGCACGAATTTCAGAAAGAAAGGGCTCTATATGTCGACATTTTGGTATGATTAGCTGGATATTTTCGGTACATGTTTTGTATGCTTTACAGGGGTTGAAGCCTTTATGTCTTTCTTAAAATTATTTATTAAATATATTTCGCTAATTAACAGCTAAATGTACATTTAATTATAACGAATAGAAAGCCCATTTTAGTAAACATTTCAATTGAAGTTAAGTTATAAGTTTTAAACTACTGTAACCAAGAATTTTATTCTCAATTCATATTGACTTATTATACCTTATTGTAATACCTTTTTATACAAGATAATTTACTTTTGAATTTATAAAAATTTAAAGAATTGTAGGTAGACATGACGGTTAAAAAAATAGAAAATATTTAATGAAAAACAACAAAATCAGTGGGATCTAACATGAGTATCAGGAGCGCTCCACCCTCTCGTCCCAAATATATACCTGCTTTTCTTTTGGCAAAGAAAACGTCCACCACGGGCAAAGGGGCGCTGCTGTATCAAAACAAATATGGCTGTCACAGGGCTTCGGGGTTCCTATGATAAGCATTGCATTTCATATTTTTATTTGTTTAGTGCTTTGTAAGTGCTTTGTAAAAGTGATAAAAATGTTGCTACTTTCTTTGAACACATTATGTAATTATACTGATGCAACACCGTCAACTAGAAATATGATTGAAGGGGAAAGAGCTATAAATTCCGGTTTCATAATTGTATGCGGGACGATTTGCAAAGCTGCTGATAGAATTGATGTATTTTCATTGTGCTTACGTACTAGCGGATTGGCATCGGAGCCGCACACGATCACAGGAAAATACATAAAATTCATAAACTTTTCATGAATTATCACTTTGCAAAAAATATATCTGGTATTATGACTATCGCGTTAAATAAAGTGCAACATAAACATGTAAACAATGCCACGCGAAGCCTAGCGGCAGCCATGTTGGGTAGTTCACTTGACGACCGTCAGGGCTCGCATTGCAACTTTAAATTCCCATTACGTCTCTAGGTTTAATCCTTCAATTCAAAGGATGGAGTACTCGGGGACTTTACTGAAGCTAGCAGAAGATATTGAGTAAAAATTACCAAGTCACTTTCCTTCCATTAAGTTCTAGGTCCTTCGACAGAATTTTATATTTCAAAATTTAGATCTTTCAGACCATTCAGATACAACTGATTTTTATGATTTTCAAAACAGGCACCAAAATTAATTTTCTAAGACTTTATGAATCTGCATGTTTCATGAAATTCCATGTC
>NC_046659.1:16325379-16326683 GCF_010883055.1 Belonocnema kinseyi | reverse complement strand
TACAAATTTGTTTAACGGCCTCGTATGTTTTTTTTTATTATTACACCATTAAGCCATTTCCCTTTCGGAGTAGGCGTGACTCACTCGGCAGGGGAAAGGAGTAGTGTGTGGAAGAAATAGAGATTTTTTAGATTGATCCAGAATTCTCGTGCTATTTAAGTAAATAACACGTTCGTTCCGCAACACTGCTCCGACCCAGGTTGCTGATCAATCTCTCTAGCAATCACCCCAAGCGAAGAACCTCACGAAGTCGTTATATAAGGTTCCCCACTTGGGTCCATCAATAGCCAAGGTCTGTGTTTTAGGCGTCATTCACTCCACTGACACTCTTTTTATTAACTATTTGCCGCCATACTTTCCCGTCCTGGCATACTTCTCTAGCTTCTTTTATGTCCATGCATTTTTTCATGCAGGCTCTCGTGTTTCTGTGACTTCTTATGTCTCTTCTAAGTATGGTCTCATTCACACATTCTAACCATTCTTTCCGCAGTCTACGTCTGGGCACGTTGCCATTTACTTTACCTTGATACACTTGTTTCGTTAGTCGTTCATTTGGCATTCTCTCAACCGATTTCTTTCCTATGTGTCCACTAGCGTCTCTTCTGCACCACATTCTTTTAGAATTATCTCGTTACTTACTTTGTCCATTAGGGATTTCCCGCTTATTATGCGCATGAATGTCATTTCAATTGCGTTAATTTTACTCTTATCTTTTTCTTGATAAGTCCATGTCTCGCTACCGTATAGTACAGTCGGTACAAATATAGAATTATGTATTGCCATTTTAGGTTTATTTGATATATTTTTACTTCTGATAAGGGGACCTGCTCTACCAATAACCTTCCTACCTTCATTTATTCGTCTAACTAATTCCTCATCTATCTTCTCGTCCCTAGTAAATAAGCTACCAAGGTATACGAACTTATCAACTTGTTCAATTCTCTCATCATTTAATAAAATATTGCATAGCGTTTTCTCACTCTTTCCTTCGAACACCATAGTTTTTGTTTTATTTGCGTTAATTTTGAGGCCCATGCTCTTCATGCTTGCATCTAGTTTATTCAACATTCTTTGTAGGTCTTCGATAGACTCTGCCATAACAATCTTATCATCTGCGAACGCTAACCCTCGTACCCTTACTGTTTCGAAATCCACACCCTCTTCGTCGAAGAGAGGCATTCTTAAACACTTGTCCATAAATTATATAAATAACCATGAAGACATAACGCATCCTTGTCTAACTCCTCGAATAATATCGAAACAGTCACTCAGTTTCCCATTCACTCTTACACTCGCTTTGCTAC
>NC_046659.1:16315540-16325279 GCF_010883055.1 Belonocnema kinseyi | reverse complement strand
GGTATGTACTCGCCACCGTGTTTAAGCATTTCAGCGTTAATACCGTCTACCCCGGCAGCCTTACCGTATTTCAAGTTCTTAATTATATCCCTAACCTCAGTGGCACAGACTTTTTCAATAGAGTTTTCCAACGCATCGGTATGTAATTTTTATTTTTCTTTAGATCTTATTGAATCACCGAGTGATTAGGAATGTACATTGCCATTAAATAATTAAATCCGCAAGATTAACTATGAACAAAAGAAAATATTTAAATTACTTTTCGAACTTTAATAAAATGATTGTTTTGAAAGAAAAAAATTTTATTCAGGTTCTCGTGAAAAATTCAAAGGAGTCTTCTTTTTTGTCTCCAGCTGTTTTACTGCATAACACGAATACTTACACTCCTATCCCTATAGTTCACTCAACGGTCATCAAAGAAGAATGTAACAATGTTAAAATGCTTCTTGAAAAAGTTAATTACACGAATAACAAATGGCAAATATGTGGTGATCTCAAAATCATAACAATGATATTAGGCCAACAATCGGGTTTGACGAAAGAGCCATGCTTTATATGCCTGTGGAATAGCAGAGATCGAGCCAATCATTACAGCAAAAAACATTGGCCTTTAAGAGATTCATTCAAACCTGGTTCTCATAATATCATCAACCAAAACCTCGTTGACACCAGAAAAAATTTTACTACCACCCCTCCTAATAAAGCTTGGGCTCATGAAGCAATTGGCAAGGCGTTAGACAAAGGTGGACAATGCTATAAGTATATATCCCTTAAATTCCCTAATGTTTCAGACGCTAAATTGAAAGGAGTCTTTGATGGATCACGGATTCTAATATTGACAAGAGATACTAATTTCGTGAGCCACATGACGAAAATTGAAATGGACGCTTAGGAAAGTTTTAAAGCAGTGAACGCAAATTTCCTCGGTAATAAAAAAAGTCCAGACTACGAGAATATTGTTGCGAAAATGATAAGAAACTACAAAAAGTTAGGCTGCTTGATGAATTTAAAACTTCACTTTCTAGATTCCCATCTGGATAAGTTTCCAGAAAATGTTGGTGATTTCAGCGAAGAACAAGGGGAACGTTTTTATCAAGACATAAAAGTGATGGAAAAACGATATCAGGGTAGATGGTACGAGGTCATGTTGGCTGATTTTTTCTGGATGTTGAAAAGGGGAACGAATGTAGGTCTTAAACGTAAGCGTAACCCTTTGCATCGTTCCTTCGAAGAAAAAAGGACACGTTATAGCATGCAGAAAATAGACTGAAGTAGGTCTCTAAATCAATTTAATTACAATAAAAAGCAAGATAAAATGTAATTACGAAAGATAGTATAAATATATCCCTTAAGTCTAAGAAAAGCAGAGAGAAAAAAAATTTGAATAAAACTCTTAGTCATTTGCATGTTTAACCCTACCGAAAAGAATCTTTGAGTATATACTAAAAATTCTTTAGGTCAAAGAAGCTCAGAGAAATTCTCCGCAGGCACTCAGGTAGATATTTTTAAAGGTCCAGGAAGCTCGTTTAAATGGTCTCAAGGCTTTAAAATAGCCTTTCCGAAATTGAAATAAGAATACAATCATAAATAACAAGCAGAGATGCTATCTCAATAGAGTAGCCGACACTCAAGAGTCCTTTGTTAAGCTTTAGGACTAAAATTTACAAGTAGATTTTTTTTAATTTCATAGTTAACAGCCTAAAACTTAATAATTCGGAATCTGCGGGTTTCGATGTCTTCAGATATCTAACTTTTTTTTATGCTTAAAATTGGAATTAATATAACGTTTCTCGTAAATTGAATAAGATATATCAAAAAAGACAACAGGTTTGAATTCAACTAGAAAATTGTATATCAGTATATAAGTTATAATTATAAATAAGTATAATGAAAAAATTCATCAATTAAAAAAAAGTGTTAGTTATTTGAAGAGGAATTTTAAAAGTGAGAGCGGATTAGCCATGATCAACTAATGAAAATAACTCTGCCCGCCCGGTACGTGACGAATACAAAAGGAACATTATATGACCGTCGCACCACTCTTAAAAGGACCACTAAAAGGATCTTGAAAAGGACCCAAATCTCTTAAACTATCTCCGAGACTATTTTGTTTCAAATCGACTTTGTTTATAGACTCAAATGGGCCAAGCTATTTCGCTAAAGAAAACTCAGAGATTTCTATCTGTAGGGAAGTTACAGTTCTTCATTTTAAATGATACAATCATTGTCAGGTTAACTGCAATAGGGTCATTTCTACTTGTAGTTCTAAGTTTCTTCAAATGATTAATGTGCGTATAAATCTTTAACCACCTGTAGTACAATGAAATGAATTTTGTTGTGTTACAACGGGAACACTTAAGTTAAGTTGTGTTGCGTTATGCAAAATTTCGTTAGGTTCTGTTAAGTTAGATTCATTTGTAGGTTAAGATGGAGTTAACCTATTAAATATAGCACACATTTAAGATTGAGAACCGTACGCTTACATACGTAGCTACACGTGTCGTTGAATTTCATTCGGCTAGGTTAGGTTGGGTCAGGTTTTGTTGGGTTAGGATAGGTTAAACCTCTATGTAGGTTAAGCCGAAGCTGAATGAAACGGTACCGCAAACACAACGGGACAACACAATGAGTTTAATTGTGTTGCGGGAAGTTAAGTTAGGTTGGGTTAGGTTAGATCAGGCTTTTTTAGGTTAGGGTAGGTTTGACCTCTTTGCAGGTTAAGCCTAAGCTGATTCAAACAGTACCGCAAACACAACGGGACAACACAATCAGTTTAATTGTGTTTCATGAGGTTAGGTTAGGCTAGGTTAGATTTATTTCTAGGTTAGGCTCGAGTGGACCCATTCGATGTAGCACACATTTGCTACTGGGAAAATATGCTTCCAGAGCTTTACGTATAGTTTAATGAATTTCTGTTAATTTAGGTTAGGTGAGGTCTGGTTCTGCTGGGTAAAGTTATGTTAAATAAGTTGATATCAGGCAAGGGTTGATCCTTCACAGTTGTTGACATGTTTTTTAAGTGAAAATTTGCATCACTGGCATTATTTTGAAATTTATTTGCCTCAGTGCATGATTTTTCGTCATTTTTTGAGGTTATGGCTCAACCATGACGTAATGGGTGATTTTTGATACCGAATTTGAATTCAGCGCCCTAAAATCCATAGGAATACGTGTGTCTTGTTACTAGATCCGCACACTTTTTTTGTGTGGCTGTGTTATTTATTAAAAATACGATAATAAAATATTTGTATCAAATATATTTTTGTTTAATATTTAAAGTTTTAAAAATGATTTGTTTGAATTTAAAATTTAAATTATACAAAAATCTTGCCGACAGATAATATAAAAAAACACATGTTTTTTAATTAACATTTCGATTTTTTGGAACAACTTTTGTGATTTAAAAAATACTATATACATTTTCAACCAAAATATCTTATTCAGAAATATATTTTGTTTTAATTATTTTAAATTAAAACATTAATGTTTAAACTATTCAAGCATTTAAAAAGTTGTTTCTTCGGTAAAAATATTTAATTATTTCAATTCAAAAAAAATATTTGTCAAAGAAAAATGTTTTCAGCACTTGTTTATCTCGAAATTTCTTTCTATAATCAATTTTTTTAGATTCACAATATGATTTTTTAAGAAATTTTTTTTTATAATTAAAAAAAAAGACTGTACCGAAAACCTGGATCAGGCTTGAGATCTAAAAGAATGCAGTAATATGCATACAGGTCAAACTTTTCTAACCTCAAAAAATCTTTCTACTGCTTTACCGTCATATTTTACGAAGATTGAGAAAACGCGAATTCGACTTCGTAGTACGGTGAGGGCAGCACCTCGATAGGGTAGAAAATGTAATGTCCTATATATATAATTCCCCACTCTGACACCCCGTACCGCATCTACATTTATAATATCTTTAACCATAATCTAATAAATACATGGTCTAGCCACGCGCAAGTAAAAAACATCGCACCTATAAGGACCCACCGCTTAATTTCTCCATCTTGGATAAGTAATGCGGCAAACAGAAGGGATTTGAAAATGTAAAATGTAAGAATAAAAATTTCTTGTACTTTTGAGGTGTAGAAATATTTGAATCCCAATCAAATGTATTATAATAATGTTGAAGATCGCTAAAGGAAAATATGGATTAACTATTATTTTAGGTTATGTGTTACATAACCTCTTTCTGCGGACAAAAAGTGACATATTTGTGGCCGCCGGACCTGGAAACCGAGAATTTTACGAATTTTCAGAAGAAAAATCTGTCCACGTTCGATTTCAACAGTTTTTAAAATAATTAAAGTGCAGTTTTGAGGATCTAAGCAATTAAAAATTAAAAGCATTTGATGTTGAAAATTTTTGATAAAAAACAGTTTTATTTTATCAACTATAAATATAAATAAATAAATTATTTTGAAAATTGATCTGTACTCTAAGTGTAGAAATCTGAACAATAATTGATTTGACCAAACAATTCTAGATCCGTTCAAAATTTGAGAATTCCCAGATTGTAACTGTTTCAATCCGAAAGTCTTGATAAGAATTGAAATCAATATATCATTTATTGCGATAATTTTATTTTTTATAAAAACTTTCATGATTTATCAATGATATATTTGTCATTTAGAGTTTCAGGTATTCCTTTATATAATTTTTTTATATTAAACTTAATAAATACATTTATTAATTTGTTCAGCTACTAAAAAATGTAAACGTGCGTTTTACTATTTTCAATTTAAAAATAAATCCATAATAATACAGTCATAATTAAAGGTTTTTATTGAATTTAAAATATTGCGTGTCTAAATTATTTCATTTTTATCCCATTTAATTTAAAATTTCTTAATGTAGAGAAAGAATAAGTATTTATTATTTAGCAATATTTCACTGTTCATTTAAGACGAGTAAATTGAAACCTAATATTTAAAAGAAAACAATTTGAAACTGAATTTTTTTACATAGAAAGCTTTGAATCTTTAGATTTTCGAAGAACTTTTGGTCTTTTAGCGTTACAATTTTAATTGTTCTATTTAAAAAGTGTTTAATTTATAAGTGAAAATTTAAAATTTTGACACATAAATAAGAATTAAACACTTATTTCTGGTAAAAAAAATTTGAGTAATTTTAAGAGATATGAAGAAGTTGTAAAAAGATGCCTAGACTATTTAAAATAAAAATAATTCAACTTCTAGTTTAAGAAACGTTAAGTTAAAAAAATTATTTTTCAACTTTTAATGTGTCTAGCTTAAAATTACTTAAAATAACATATAAATTCTAAACTTTTAAAGTTCATTGCTTGATTCTTTAATTTATACTATAAAAAATGTTAACGTGGTTTTATCTTTTTGAAATTAATCTCAATCTTTGAACTCTATAATTGATAAAAGTTCTATGTTTTGCAGTTTATTTGCATTTCACTTAAAACTGTTCAATTTAAAAGTGTTAGTACCTTGCAGTTTATACGTGTAAGTTATTCAGCATTTGAATACACAATTTTTAAATTGAAAACTTTTAAACTTCAATTTTAAAAGCTTGGAATTCAAGTGTTCCATTTTGAATGCTTTAAAGTGTTGTTTATTTTTTATCACTTTATATGGAAAAATGTTTAGAACATAGTTAGATTTTTTAAATTTCATTGGCCGTGAAAAATGTTAGCGAGCCGGGAAAAAACCGGGAATTTTTTTCTATGATTAAAACGGCCAACCTGCAGTGCCCATGACATGAAAAATGATAATTATTATGTTTTATTTATTTTACTGTTAGGCAGAATTTTCATTTTGTCAGTTACTTCCTCTTGCCTTTCCACTTTTTAGATATAATATGAAATCACATTGTATCAGATTAAAAATCTCTCTTGTTCTTAGCAGACTGTTCAAAATGACAATAAATGTTGGCAAACCCCTATAATATTGCATACATTTACACAAACGTTTTATATGTAAATTCAGAAGGACGTCCGAATTGTACCATATGACAAATTATTGTCTAATTAATGTAAGAATAATAGGTCTTACTTTCAATCCAGATCAAATACAGATCTAAGAAACTTTTCTGTAAAATTTACGGACCCGCGTAATTCTATTACAAACCTCTGTCACTTTTACATATATATATTTCTGAAAGAATTGTCTACCTGAGAATTTTTTATTCACTGGTAAACGGAGATATTTGAAATGAAATTCCTTATCACAAATATCAAAAAATTGTATATACTTTTAATCCTTCTCATTCTGTAATATTTACAAACTTACATTCTGGTCTGAATATAATTTATTTCCTTACCAATGTTCTAATATATCCATTGAAAGTTCTTTTTGAATTCATTCTTTTAATATTCTCATAATATTTCTTCCTACATACTGATTTTTCTGTAACAGTTCGCCGTAGTCTTCCGCGTCAAACTCAAACTGCGCGGTCAAAGTAACAAAATGGAGGAATTAAGCGGTTGCTTAACGGTTTTCTATATATATACTTCATGTACCAATGTTTTTTTAAACTTGAATTGATTGATTTTAGGTAAGTATTAACATTTTATTTGAGTAATATACCATTTTTTCAATTATATAGAGATCAAATGATATAGGCTTGTTAAGATTAATTGAGCTTATCTTAACACATAAAGAATGCTAATATTGTTTGATTGCTATACACATTGGTTGTTTGTTATTTAATTAGAGAAAAGTGGACAAATTTCCTTTTAAATCATTCACAACATTTTAAAATTATTGAAAATAACAAACTTTTACATGTTATAGGTTAGCTTTCAATACAAGTTTACAAACATGTGAGACTATGTTATTTCCACTAATTTTATAACTTAAATCAAAAAGTGTAGACCTTTCTTGTTGCAAAATGTTCGAAAATTCAAAAACAATTTAATTTAAATCTTAACAATGCAACCCCAGAATTTCAAGATGGCTAAATATGCTGAAATTACATATCTTATAATATGAAACAGTGATCGTGTCCTGTAACTTTACACGTTTTAACCTAAAGTTTTCTGCGCTAATTTGCTTTTCTACTCTTAAAATCGATAATGCATAAGAGTACATTGTAACACAACTTTTCAAGTTAAGGCAAGCAAAGTCATAGGATACGATTACTATTTTTTGTGAGAAAATATGTAATTTTAGCATGTTTATTCACCTTGAAATTGCAAGGTTGCATTGTTCAAGCCTAAATTAAATGATTTTTAAATCTTCTAAGAATTTGCAGCAGGAAAGATCCCTTGTACTTTTTCATTTTAAATTCATTTCTTAGGGATAAAATTAAGAAATTGCATAAAATGGCAATAGGCTCTGGAGTTACATTTTCTCAGAGTAATATTTAGGTAAACTAAAGTTAATTTCTTATTTCTACTCAACTCAGTAATTTTCATTTTAAATATAACCATCCAGTTATATTATACAGGGTAGACACGCTGGGACTTACATACATGGCCAGTTGAATGCTACCCGAATTGCACAATAGCAGGGTAGAAGCCATTACACAGGGGTATTTTTATATTTCGCGCCTTTAAAGTTGCATTCGGATCGGCCATTCGGCCAAGTCCGTGCATCTTCGGATCAAGTTTATGAGAGTTTCCATGGTTGCGTTCGAAACTTCAAGCGGTTATGTTCAGATTTACCTGTTTGCCCTAGTCGCTGTCAGTAAATATAGGCAATGTCAATTTAAACTTTACGCATGTAATATTTCATTCACTTTATTTAAAACATATCCTGTCTATTCATTACATACCTTTTTTTATGCAGTAAAAATAAGCGTTAAACACCATTCACTCTTCACCCACTGGAAGGGCAGAATATTATTACTATTTTGTAGTATTTGTCACTGAGCAGCTATTCTATAATGATATTAGCAAAGAAAAAAAATTACGTTTACTTCTCAGTTCACATGTCTCACTTCATTATTAATTAAACACTGATATTATTTGTAATTACTATATAACATAACCTATATTGTTTTGACACTTGTATCCGTTTGAAGTTTCGAACACAACCATGGAAACTCTCATAAACTTGATCCGAAGATGCACGGACTTGACGGAATGACCAATCCGAATAAAACTTTAAAGGCGCGAAATATGAAAATACCCCTGTATAATGGCTTCTGCCCTGCTGTTATGCAATTCGGGTAGCATTCAACTCGCCATGTATGTATGCCCCAGCGTGTACATCCTGTATGTGGAAGTATTGCTATTTGAATTAATTAAATAAAAGGTTTATAAACTTCTCTTATATTATTTTCACACAACTTGATCGGTGAAGGTCCAGGAACATAGGCTACTGTTTTATTTAAAATCTGAATAAACATTATTTGAACAACTTGTTTATATTCTCAAGAATTATTGTAACTATTATGATAAACATTTTTCAAGGATATTATTTACTTTAACTAGAATTTCCATTTTTACTTTTCAATATAAATTGAAAGTTGGTTTTTTAAAGCAAATATTAACCTCTTTGTATTACTTTATCATAATCATTTTAAATCTGGAATTCCACAAAAAAACAGTTGGTCCTTCAATTGACTGGAAATTTAAGATAGTTCTTTATTAGACGGGGGAACAGATAGTCCTTTATTAGACTGAGAAAGATAGTCTCTTATTATTCGGGAACATCGATGTTCCGAATGACTATAAAAATCGAGTTTTATATGGGTTATATGGAATTTCACGTCATGGTTAATAGAAAAAAAATCAGTCTCCAAACCACAAGACAATGAATAAAATGATAGTTTATGTAATAAGCTTGAAATCTACGTGATCCTATATAAATCTATTTTTATGCCAAGTTAGATAAATAAAAACCGATTTCTATCTGTGACGACTGTGAGATTATATTATCAGTAGATCAGTTAACAATTTCTACAACAAGGTCTAAAGCAACGTAGTGCTATTACATTTTTTTTTATTTAATCCAGATAATCTATAAACTACAATTCCCAAATCTACCTCGCCCGAACCAGGTCAAGCTTGAACTAATACACAGAAAAAAAATATTCATTAAGTTTTATAGAACTAATTTCATAGTAGAGGAAACGATAGCTAGTTTAATAAAAGTTGGAATCGTCTTTCTTTTACATTGCATTGAACTATGCAAAGAAATGTGTAACAAATTTCCATAAAATCTGAAATACTGTCTTTATCGAAGAAATCTCGAAACTATAGAGAAAAGTTCTATAAAATGATAACCGATTTTTCGCCGCAAAAAATGAATCTCTTGTATTATTATATTATTACTATTATACTCTAATATTTTATAATATGTTTCAGTACACAATTATTTACTATTACACAATCACTACACTATTTATAATCGTACACTATGAAAATTGTTATTCGCCGCTGGGTTCGAAACCCTATAAGTTTCGCATTCCTAATTTCTAACGCCTAAAGCCTCTCGGCTAATCTAGATGAAAGTATTACAAAATAAATCTGAAATATAACCGACAGTTGTGCACATCCGTCTGCAAATTTCTGTGATCAATTATATAAAAAAATTTTCTACGCTTATAATAATACATATATATATATAATTAAAAATTTGTCATAAGAACAACCGCAGGATTTCCCCGGGAGCGGGTGCTAATCTGAAAAATTGCACCCGCTTCCAGCGAAATCGCAGTAAAATTTCAGCCATAACCACGTCTCACAACCATGAGATAGGTGGTTACAGTCTGTAAAGGAATCAATACGACGATCCAGCAAAAGCCTCGTGGACCCTAA
>NC_046659.1:16312795-16315440 GCF_010883055.1 Belonocnema kinseyi | reverse complement strand
ACGCCAATTAGCACAAATGGTAAGTTCCGACAGTGCCTACAAGTGTGCCTACTGGCCGCTAAATGGCAATACCGGTTTCATATGTATACACCTGGTAATTAGAGAAAAGTGGACAAATTTCCTTTTAAATCAATCACAACATTTTAAAATTATTGAAAATAACAAACTTTTACATGTTATAGGTTAGCTTTCAATGCATGTTTACAAACATGCGAGACTATGTTATTTCCACTAATTTTATAACTTAAATGAAAAAGTGTGGGAGACATTTCTTGTTGCCAAATGTTCGAAAATTCAAAAGCAATTTAATATAAATCTTAACAATGCAACCCCAGAATTTCAAAATGACTAAATTTGCTGAAATTACATATCTTATAATACGAAACAGCGATCGTATCCTGTGACTTTACACATTTTAACTTGAAAAGTTTTCTGCACTATTTTATGTGAGAAAATATGTAATTTTAACAAGTTTAGTCACTTTAAAATGGTAAGGTTGCATTCTTCAAGCCTAAATTAAATGATTTTTGATTCTTCTAACAATTTGCAAACAGGAAACATCCCTTGTACTTTCTCATTTAAATGCATTTCTCAAGGATAAAACCAAGAAACAAAAATTAAGAAACTGCGTAAAATGAAATGGACTCTATAGCTACATTTTCTCAGAGTAATATTCAGGTAAACTGAAGTTGATTTCTTGTTTCAACTCAGCAACTCTACCAAGTTTGAGCCAATTACAAATAAAATCAACCAATTACATTATGTTTGTAAAAATGGCTACCTTTCTGATCAAGTTAAACTTCTGCGTTTGTATTTATTTAATTAAAGTTTTATAGGTTTGCCTGGGGAACATATACTTATGTTTTCAAAAAGCTTAACATATGGTTTTTCAAAATAATTTTAATAAATATAAATAATTGCTTTGTGTTTGGACAAGTTTGGAATATTTTTCCAAAAGAATATTATTTTGGTAAAAATGAATAATGAGAAAATGTATTAAAATTTTTTATTGAGTATGAATGTGATAAAACTAATAGATAAGATATTTTTTAAAATATATAAAAATTCTATTTATATTTCTAATCTTAGCAGGATGAGTGATGGAAGAATTGTTTGGCCTGGTTACTGGATAGTAAGGAATAGGAGTCGCGTAGCTTATCCAAGATGTAAAGCTTGTCTTAAACTCTTCAAAAAAAAAAAAAAAAATAGACAGTTTTTAATTGATCACAGGTAACTTTATATCATTTATATTTTACATTCATTTTTATTCTTATTATTACGAAATGAAAAATAATTTTACTTGAATATTATAAAAATTTTGTACAAATTAAGACAAGTGCAAAAAATCCAAAATACAGTTGAAATATTTCAAGATTTTTAGATTGCAAAAGATTTAATTAACTCAATGAAAAACTTAATCATATTTAATGTCAAATTAGAGAAGATATTATTTTTTAATATTTCATTATTATTTATACTCGAACAATGTTTGATTCCAATAACTTTTTCAAACGAGCGCACTCCGAAAATTGTTAAGTAATCATAAGTAATCCTGATTATCTAACAAGGAACCTCAAACCAACCAAATTGTATCCGCAGCGAGTTTATGGTTATGTTACCAACAAACATAAAAGTAAAGAAACTAATGTTATGATATTTATTAAAAACCTAAATTTTCATTATGTTTCTTAAAAAAGTAGTCACGCGAGAAGGAAATCACTTTCTCACACAATTGCCAAACCGTATTTTCGACACGACGTGCGATAACCTTTATTTTCGCAACTGAAGGGTCCGCAGTTTAAACCTGTTAACCGAAATTTCACAAATTTTACACGGCGAAGGAGAATAGTTGTTACTTTTGCAATTTTCAACATTTTTTCAAACTTTAGAATGTTTTTTGTTCATTTACTATACAAAAATTAATACGCGTTAGCTTTATATCATTCAAGTCAAAATTGAACGTCATACGACAATTGAAAAATATTCATATGGTATCTAAAAGGGGTCCAGCGGTCTAAACCTGTTATCTTCAGTGTTCTACCGCTGGTTTTCTATTGTTTTTGTTGGGCTCGCATGTTTCTGCGTTGTTTTTCAAGCTGCGGACAAGTTTTATATGTCAAAATGTTTGGAATTGCAAGATGAACATATATGTACTTGCAAAACTTTAAAAAAGTTTATTGCAAAAATTTGCTAAGTGTTAGTAAATGAGACGCGTTGCTCACCTTTATATTTACAACGATCTGCAGACGTAAACATAGAAAATGACCTGATGCGAGAAAAAGCACGGAAATCCATTTAAGAAAAAATAAAAGGAATTTTGTCGTTTAACTTGCGGGACATTAACTGGATATAAAAAATGTCCTGGAAAATACAAAAAAAATCTACTTTGAAAAAATGTAAATTAACAGGCTTAGACCGCGGACCTTTCAACTAATTTACAACACCAGTTTCAAACCCACGTAATCCTAACCGTGGCGAACCTTAGTTTATGTTACTTATAAATACAGAAGGTAGGCAGACCGAAGAAACCGAATG
Organism: Belonocnema kinseyi; assembly: GCF_010883055.1. Lineage (NCBI taxonomy): Eukaryota > Metazoa > Arthropoda > Insecta > Hymenoptera > Cynipidae > Belonocnema > Belonocnema kinseyi. The sequence continues at coordinate 16,312,905 of NC_046659.1, read as the reverse complement.
GAGCCTCTACAAAGTACCCGTAAAGACCCTACTGGGTCCCCATTCGGTTCCTTTTAAAAAAACTTGAAAAAACCGCAAGATCAACTTTTAAACTGTTGAAATTCGGATTC
>NC_046659.1:16299251-16312695 GCF_010883055.1 Belonocnema kinseyi | reverse complement strand
TGTCGCCTCTCTTTCTTTGTTGCCGGCTTGTTCTAGCTGTGGTAGAGTAGGCGTTCCGCTTACATAGCCCCTTTTACGGAGTAGTTCAGCATGGTTTCACAGTCGTTGCTGCGAAAAGTGCGATAGCTTCGGGTGTTTCTCGCACCACAGAGCATGCAGCCGTGCCATGTAATCCCGTTCACGGGCCACACTCGCATCGTAGCAGTCTAGCAAGTCGTGATTCAGTCGCTCCGTCCACCCAAAGGTCACGAGATCCCGCCGATCCATCGCATTGAATCCATTTTCATTGGCTCCCCCAGCTCTAGATTGGTCGGCATTGTTGGCCGACCCATTGTCGGGAGCCCTGTGCGTTCTGTTGTTTTGAACCGCACTTACTACAACTATGTTTGGTGTTGTCATTGTTGTTTCCACGAGAAGCTAGGGAAAGGGGTTCGTCCATCCTTGTAGAGACCCGCATGCAAGGATAAGGCTGCTTACTCTGAGAGGTCGCCTGGTATCCGAGAGTCACCGTTCTAGACACCTCACCCAGGTGCCATTCAGCTTTCGGCACGGTTTTCACACCTCCGCTTGGGGGTTAATTCCTTCGGGACCACCCCTGGACAATTGTCCGCGACTGCCTATTTATTTTTGTAACCATATTCAGCAGAAACCCTTGGTACAGGGACCCTCTATCCGCAACCTGAGGACGCGTTCGGTGGCTTTGTCATAGGCCCTTCGGTTTGATTCTAGAGGAATCAAAGCCGAACCGAATGGTGATATATATATATATATATATATACACTAAGATTTTAGATTTTAGAAATATTACAAATTATTATTGAATACTTTGTGTGATTAAACAAGATTGAAACAGAATTCAAAAATATTTTAAGATATTATAAAAGATAAAAAAAAATCAATATTTATATTAAGAAATTTATTAGAATTCAAAGAATTTCTACAAATTTCCGAAGATTTCAAGATATTTAACAGACTTTAAAGAATTCAAGAACATTATTTATATTTTTAAATTACTTTAAAATCTTAAAACTCATTTAAATTCTACCGAAATTCCTCAAGAATTCTTCAAAATTAACTCAAATCTCTTAAATTCATTAAAAATATCTTGATCTCTTTTAAATAATTTGAAACCTTTTAAAATTCGTTTATAAATTTAAGAAAATGTTAAATCAAATAACTCCGGTTAAATCCCTTGAAATTCCTAAGAGACTGTTTAAATACTTTAAAATATTCTTAAATTGCATGAAAATCCTTAAACTCTTTCGATTTTTTTAAATCATTTAAAATGCTTTTTAAGATTTTAAATTCCTTTACTAACTTTTTAAACCATATAAAAACCATTGAAATGGCACAAAATCCCTTAAAATCACTAAAAATCTCTTAGACTCCTAAAAATTATTTTAAAGTCTCTAAAATCTCTTGAAAATACCTGTGCTTTTTGGAATTACGCTCAAATCTTTTAAACTTCTTTAAAATTACTTGAAATATTTTAAGATTTATTTATAATTTTTGTTCTTTTTTAATTAAAAAGAATGTTTAAATCCTGTTAAATTATTATGAAATACATTAAATACTTTTAAACACTTGAAAATATTTTATAATTACAAAGTAATACATAAACTCTTTTGAAATTTCTTGAAATTTTTTTAAATCATTTGAAATAATTTGGAATCATTAAAAACTTGTAGAGCGTAAAGGGTAATTGAGGAATGTGTTAAACATTAAACAAACGCTTTGGCTGGGGTGAGGGACGCAGAGAATATCGCTACCTTCACACTCTTGAGACTTGCAGCTACACTTTATAGAACTGAGGTCTATAGATCTTATATTGAAGTACTTCAAAAACACTCGATACCTCGAATTAAATTTTTATGAGATTTTTCATTATGTTTTCGAGACTTTTGCTATACATTTAACAGAATTGAGGTATCTAGACCTTATAATTATGTGATCACAAACTCTCAATACCTCAAGGTTCATTTCTACAAAAGTTTTCAACGTTTTTTCATGAATTTCTTCATATATTTTATTAACATTTTTAATTCGAGTTCAATATGAAGTTTGCAGAACTCTTGTAGAGTTATTATACATTTGTTTTACATTAAAGCCTGACATTTATACAATATCTATGACATTTGTTCAATATTCGCTCTCATCCCGGAATATAGCAATAATTCAGGAAATATTAATGCACTTTTTTCCGTCTACGTTATCGATACATGGACTAATAATTTAGACTACAAGTTGGGCACGATGAATTAATTATTGTTATAACTAATCTTAAAATTAATTTTATATTTTTCAGGTTAAACCATTGTAAGGAAAAATAATTTTATGGAAATCAAATTATTTATTTCCATTATTTTATGTGCAATCTTCACTTATTGTATTGCTTCATATGTGACGCATAATGAAAATAAGAAGTACTTGAATAGATTGGTCCAATTTTCACCCACTGAGAAAACATGGAAAAATAGCTGCTGCAATCTGTAAAGAATGCAAGAAAATTATTGGACCAGTCACTGATAAAAAATTGTAAGGTCACAGGTATTTTTGTTTTATTTTCGATAACTTTATTTCGAAATAGCAACTTTACACAATGAGATAAATTTTAAGATCTCAAAATATCTAATTATTATTAGTCCATTGGCCCTCCATAAAAGCGACGTTAGTAGTCCAGTAATGGTCGCTTATAATGGTTAAAAAATGGTGAATTATTAATTGAAAATAATATATTTACCGCTTTTTAAACGTCATAAATTTTTGTTGAGAAATAATGATAATAGAACCTGAAAAATACGTTTTCAGAGGGCAAAGATCAGAAAATGAAAAATAACGCTTCCCTAAACTTCTGTAGAGAGCTGCTTTGCTGCTCGACAAACTCAGTGGTCGCCTTCTCTGTCAGTGGGTTTAAATTTTATTTTCATGCTGTAATGCGATAGATATATTTATTATTTATTTGAACGTTTAAACTATGAAAAATTATCTAATACTTTTTACAATCTTTAATTTTACAATCTTTAATATACAGCTACCTCGTTTTTTAAATTTGTTATGCACGTGTAAAAAATATAGAAAACATACGTGCGTAGCGTGGCTTGCAATTTTTTCATACATATAAAAATTTGTATTTAAGCATTAATTAGTAATAATATTAATTCTCATTTAATTCAATCAACGTTTTAGTTTTTTGTTTCAAACAATTTCATTTGCAGTTCGCAATAATCTATATATTTTGCGCACCCGTGTCAAGAATTCGAGGTTACTTTTATTGTTCCTCGTTTACCAATACTCGACACTATCGCCCATACTTAATATTATAGTAGAAGCGAGCACTTCATACGTGAGGATATCATATCCTGAGGACAAAAAGCCAACATGTGGCATGGCGCCCATTTTAGTTGTTTTAATTTCTACCAGGGTATATTGACACATATTAGATATTCAGTTAAACGGAAATATTTGATGCTATTTGACTTAAAAGAACGTTCCCGATTATTAGCAAATTTGGTATATTTATTAATATTTTTGTTTTTTAACTTTCTCGTAATGTAACCATGCGAACGACAATTAAGGCAGTATTCATATGTGACGCCCCTAATTTAAACATTTTTTATCATTCTTTTTGCAATAAAAAAGTGCAAAGATTTCTATATATTTATTGACATCGTGTGTTTTATAATATTTTGTTTCTGTTATTCAAAGCCAAATTGCGCGACTCCAAAAAAGTGAGAGGCTGGTGGGAAGCACATCTCAATTAGTAGTTATATGAAACACAAGATTCAAATTTTTCTAAATCTATAGGCTTTCTGACATCTTCCGGAGTATGATTTTAAAAATAATTTAATAAAAATGAAATGTCAGACTTGATAAAAAATTATAAATCGTGTTTTTTTGTTAGTTAAAAATTGATAAAAAAGAAATTCTTAATGGATTGACGAAATCCTAGTTCCCAAGATAATTACTACTGTCTAGAATAACTTTTTAACTTTTGAGCCTGACCAACTGAGTAGAATTTTAGTTATGTTTACCACCAGTACAAGAAACGTGGTATACGTGGTATAAAAGCTTTTAAAGTTTTATGATCGAAAGCGTTCTAACTTCTATAACGTTGTAAATACTTTGAGTTTTGCTCTGAAATTTCTAGAGTACATGCTCAATATATTTTACAATCAAAATATGTATAAAAACACGATTTTTCGAACCCATAACATAGGAATAAAGTCATAATAACTTTTTCCACTTAAACTTATTTTGCATATCTTTTTTAGAACTGCCTGTCGAAGGACACGAAGAGAAGATGAAGAATTTGAACATGTGAACGAAAACAATGATCAAAATATGGTATAAACAGTTTTTTCATTATTGTGAAATATAAATATTATAATTTTATTTGTTTAATCAAAATTGTTTTCTATGAAAATATTATTTTTTGTTTTAGAATCAAGAAAACATTGAAAGTTTCGTGGATGTTTTAGATGTCCAAAAACTGCTCAATAAAAAAGTCGGGAAGTTTTTTTATTCATGTAACATCCCATTTAATACCGCAGAAAGCCCTTACTTCCGAGATACTATTTGTTCCATAGGTTTATTAGCAATAAAATACGAATTTGTTTATACTTTAAAGGTAGACTTTATGTGGGAGGTGACCTTATAGATATAGTTCATGAATGTGTAGAAAATGAAAAAAAACTATTACTTCAAGGTACATTTTGTGTTCTACTAGTAGACGCGTGGAAGAATAAAATTGTGAATAAAAAGTTCTTAGTTTTTGTGCTTGTAAATATCCATAAACAGTTCATTTTTCTAAAATGTTACGATACATCGTTATAACCTGAAGATGGTGAAACTTTAGCAGCGAATATTAATAAAGCCGTTCGAATCGCTAAAAAAAAAGTATAATGTAACTGTTTTTCTTATCATTACTGACGACGATTCAAAAATTGTTTGCGGAGGGAGACTAGCAAAAAACACCGATGGAAACAGTCTTATACAGTCAACATATACTAGCTACAGTGGAAATTTATTAATAAGGACTTTAGTAACTTCATCGGAAATTACAACTGAACTTCAAGAAGTTGTACGTACTTCTCGTGATACGAAACTAAATACATTATTTTAAAAATTTGGCTGTAAATCTTTGCAAAATTATCCTGATACGCGCTTTTGTGATTTTCCAAATAGGTGTAAAAGTGTACTTGACAACTTACCTTATCTTAAAACTATTTGTCAAATAGAAGATGTTCCTTTTCCCGAAAATATCCACGAAAAAATTTTCGATGAAGATTTTGAATATCGACTAAGAGAGATTGTTGCAATCCTTGACCTTATTTGTTAGTTGATAAATAAATGTCAAAGCCCGAAATACAATATTGCTGACAGCACTGAACATTGGCTGTCGTTACGACTACTCGGTAATATACATATAGATGAAATTGACAAAAGAATATAAAAAGCAGTTTATCCAGTTGGATCTTGTGCTAATTTACTTCATCATAAATACAAGGGTGAAAAGTTGAGTGTGGAACAAACGGAGGTTGCAATTAAATTTTTCACAACTCATGCTTCACCAGAATGTTTGCAAGAGTACAACACATTTTCGTCAACTCGTGGCGAATATAAAAAAATTGAAGAAAATTGTACAACCCCCATCAGATTTTGGGCAATGTTAGATAATCATTTACCAAGGCTATCAGATTTCGCAATTAAATTGATGTACGTACCTGCGTCAACCGCACAACTTGGAGGTTTTTTCCCCCAGTGGACTTATGTGCATAACACCTATCAAAATCGATTGTCTGATACTAAATCTGGTATGTTGGTCGAAATATATCTTTCTTTGAAGTTTATGGAGATCGAAGATGAAATATTGTAACATATAATATAGCTGAGTAAATAAGACACTTTTGCAAAAAATTTATAGACTAAATTTATTGGACGTAGCATAATGTTCATTAAAATTAAATACAAAATAAGTTAAAGATATCTCTCAGAAAGTTGTTCGAATGTGTAACTCTTTGATATAATTAAAGTTATGGGACTTGCATGTTGGTGGCCTTAGTGAGAAAGTTTGCAGTGACAGGTGTGAGAATTTTCTACGGAGTTTGTGTGGAAGGTGTGAGTGGAGTGTGAGGGTGGAAGCCTACGAGGTGAGTACGACTTTAAGGGGTACATTGGGAAGATAATTAATTTACATTGTAGCTGGGGGGTGAAATTTGGCTAAGTAGGGAAAGTGCGGTTAGGTTTGCAAGGGAGCGGGGTAGTTTTTTTGGTCAGGAGTTTATATCTTCATAGCGGACAAGGGTGACTTTTGCAGTGCTGGGGGATGTTAGGGGTGAGAAAAGGGTGTCTGCAGGGGATGTGATGGGAAGAGAGAAGAGAATGGGATAAAGTAGAGCGAAAGTTTCCAACGGGGTATAGGTGGAGGCTACAGGAAGCCGTCAAACTAAAGAAGAAAGGAAGGGCTAGTGGGGGAATTATAATTGGGGTTAGGGATGGATTTGAGAAAGAAGTTCATGGAGAGGGGAGGGCGTTCAAATGAGGGCTGTGAAGATAGGAGGGGTAATGTATAAGTTTGTGACTGTGCACATTAAGGATGGAATGGAAAGGATTAAAGAAAGGGTGGAAAACTTATTAGGAGAGAAAGGTGGGTATAGTGGTACTGGGTGGAGACTTCATTGCGAGAATTGGAGAGGAAGGGGGCCTATACCGAGAAGGAGAGAGCTTTGAAAGAAAACCGAAGGATAAAATAATAAATAAAGAGGGGGAGATTCTAAGAGACTGGATGGAGGACAGAGGCTGGGCGGTGGCGAATGGTATGATAAAAGGAAACGAAGAGGGAGAATACACGTATGTGAGTAAGATGGGTGTTTCGGTGATAGACTGTCTGATTATGAATATGAAAAGGTGGGAGGAGATAGAGAAATTCGCAGTGGAAGGGAAGGTGGAATCAGACCATCAGACATTAAGTTTGTGGATACAGGGGGAATCTGGCGAAAGGCTGGGTAACGTAAGCTTTGAGGGGGAGCCTATGGACGAGATATGGAAGGATCTAAAAGAGAAATAGAAAGGTTGTGAGGAAAAGAAGGTATTTAGGAAGAAGAAGAAAGGTTTGGTGAAGCTATGGTGGGAAGAAATAAGGAAGGAGCTTAGGGCGATGTATAAGAAGAAAGAGCAGGCAAAGGAAAAAGTGCTGGAAGAGGAGTTGAGAAGTGTTAAGACAGAAGGGGACGTGTGTAAAATAATTAATGGGTTTAGGAAACCTGGGGTGGGGATAAGTGAAAAGATAGGAAGCGACAATTGGAGGAAATTTTTTAAGGATTCAATTTAGGGGTCAGATCAACGGAAGAGAGATGAGGGGATTAGAAGAACGAGGGAGGTAGATGGAGAGGAGCTAAATGTCGAGGAGATAGAGAAGCAGATAAGGAAGTTAAAAAAAGCTAAGGGAGCAGGGCTGGACGGAGTAGAGAACGAAGCGTAGCTGTTTGACACACAAGAGGTAAGGCAGAGGCTGAAGGGAGTAGTAAAAAAAGTATGGAGGGAGGAGGGATTCCTAAGAGGGTGGAGGGAGGGGTTGATCGTACCACTGTATAAGAAAGGGGATAGGGAAAGGCTGGAAAATTATAGAGGAATTACGCTAATAAATACTCCGTACAAAATATACGCGATGGTGTTGGCAGATAGGCTGCGCAAGGATGTTGAGGGGAAAGGAATATTGCCGGAAACGCAGGCGGGCTTTAGGGAGGAAAGGAATACTATTGAGAATATTTACGTCTTGTAGCACGTGGTGGATAGAGAACTAACCAAAAAGGTTGCCAAAGTGTACGCGTTTTTTCTAGATCTAAAGAACGCGTTCTCTTCGGTGAATAGGGGGAGGTTGTGGGAGACAGTGGAAGAGAGGGAACTGAAGAGGGGCCTGATCGAGAGAGTAAGGAGGTATACGAGGAGAGAGAGAAAAGGGAGGGAAGTGGAAGAGAAAGGCGGTGCAGGAGGTGAAAGAGTTTGTATACCTGTGCTTCTTGTTTCGAAGGAATGGGGGAGTGGATGGTCATATAAAAGAGAGGGTGAGAAGGGCAAACGTGGTGATGAGGCAGTTGTGGTAACTGGGGAAGAGGTTGTTTGCTGATGATTTTGTAAGAAGAATGAAATTGTTTGATTCGCTAGCGATAAGTGTCTTATTTTACGGAGTGGAGGTATGGGGCTGGAAAATAAGTGAGAATGTAAATAGAATACAGGAGAGGTATATAAAATGGACACTGGGGTTGGTAAGGAATACGCCGAACTATATTTTTAAGAGGGATACAGGAAGAACTGGTTTAGGGATTATTACAGGGAGTCGAGCGTTTAAAAATAAGGAGAAATTTTTCGGAAGAGGGAGTCATAAGGTGTGGATGGATGGTAATTTGTAAGAGATAGCTGTAAGAAAATTCTGTAAAAAATGGAAGTGTAAGCAAGTCAATTTTTAAGGCCAACAGGCCGAAAAATAAACGTTTATCTATCTAATTAAAGTTATAAATTAAATATAATATGTATAAAATAATTTAATATTAAATACCATGTATTAAATATGTATTTTTCAACATTCTAGTTTTATGAAACAATATTTATTTAACGAGTGAAACCCGAAATATCCCTTTATTAAAATGAATCATCGTACAAGCATTAAATCTATTATTAATATTTATTTAACATTTTCAACGGCTTATTACATAAAAGGAAGTATGATGTATTATCTGCAATTGAATAATTAACGTAATTTTTGGTTTTAATCAATAGTGAAACATCAAATTTCACAAACACAATAAAATTGTAGCATAATATAGAATATATAACTAAAACAATTTATGAACTCAGCATTGCTTTCATCTTAATCAGTAATAAATACATAAATATTTTGTAATATTGAGTGAACATAGTAATATTTTAAGTATGGTTATATTAATAATACTGAAACAACTTGTTTCTTATTTCAATCGCTTACGATAAACGAACAATGTACTCCGGATTTCAGTCTTGAAAAAATTTATAAACTAAGCATTGCTTTTGACGTAGTGAATAATAAATATATAAAAATTTAGTAATACTCACTGAACATAGTAATACGGTCAACTATGGTTATGCTAATAATACTAAAACCACTTATTTCTTATTTCAATTATTCACGATCAAGTAAAAAACTTACTCCGTATATCCATCTATTGGATTTTCAGAAGTTATTTTTGAACCACTTAAAATTTTTAATATTGATTTTTTCGTTGTTCGCAGAAAAGCTTAACAACATCTTAGCATACTCTGCTAGTGATCTAACGCTCCTATTATTACATACTGAAGCTATTCCCTAAAATTTATCGGCATTTATACCATTTTTCTCATGAAGCTTAAAAAGTCTGAAAAAAGAATCATACATTTGTAGCTACCCAAAGCATCTAATACGTTACCCTCTACTGTGCGAAAAAAGTAGCTATCAACACTTTCTGAAATACTCCTACCCTGATATTTTAGTCCATAGTACTTATGGTTGAGCTTATTACATGCTAACGATGTTTCGTTTAAGAAAGCAATTAATATTTTCTTAATGTCGTCATTTAATACAAATTATTCGTCTTCATGAAGCTTTAGAATCTCTTCAGAAACATCACTTAAATAACATGACGCAGGAAACTTTTCATCTAATAAATTAACTTTAATTTTGATCTGCTGTAATTTAATTTCATCGTCTTCAGTATAAATGTTTATTGGACCATGCTTTTTTTTAAATAATATATGATAACGCTTAAGCACGGAATCAAAAAATAAAATTCATTGGCATTGTCCGTTGCACATTGGTGACTATGATGCAAGATTAATGTTCCATCGTAAAAAACATGTTACACTTTAATTTTATACTTTAAAAACATCAACTTAGCAGAAGCAATACAAGACTGTTGTAAGTGTTCCACCACTTCGGCTTCGTCATTATCATCGTCATTTATTTCAATTTGTGTTGGATCTATAAAGACATACTTTTTATGTTCGACCACGGCTACACTAATTGAAACCAAAACATTGTTTATTTTTTTGTAGAACAACAACGTACTTCATAAATCTGTATGAGTAAATTTCTTGTAGGCCATCATCTATTACTCTTTTCAAAATAGTTTCTTCAATATGAGAAGACGATGGAATTTCGAACGAGGGATCTAGCGATTGGAACAGTTTCTTAAAGTGGTTTGCATCTAACATTTCAAATTGTATGTTCGCAACTAGAAGTAAATTAAGCAATAACTTTATTTTTTCACTATTTAATACTGCAGAAACACGTTCTATTTGGAACAAAAAAATGATTAACTATGCAATTGTATAATTGTTAATGGAAAATGGTATGCCGATGTTAGGGTGGAACAGAAAAGTTTGTTTCATACATTTTCATTTATCGTAAAAATTAAATGTTTTTCAAGACATAATTCTATATTATTGATAACAGTTCTGCGTCGCGACCATGGCAAACCGAATGGTCGGAATGGATACGGTACAGAGTACCCTTTTCGAATCCACATATTATCCCTTTCATATCATGCACAAAAAACAGCAAGATGAACATATAAATTCTTGCAATTCGGATTTTAAGTTAAAAATGCCATTGGAAGGTCTCGAAGCCCAAATTTATTTACCCTAAATCCACAAATCCGAAGACTACAAATCCCGACCCACACACCCCAAGCTCGTACAGAATAAATCTACACAACCCGTACTGATCGTCTGCCAAACCCATTCAGGACTTCACGCCACTTGCTTGTATGAAGCTGGCACAGGTGGATAAGCTCTGGATTCATTTAGATGGGAGAAGTAAGATTCACGAAGATAAGGCTATCTTATATTCCTTAAAAACTAGACGAAATTTGTAATTCTCCAATGGATAGAAAACGATGGAGGTGCCTTGGCGGACCGAAGGAACCGAATGGAGCCTCAACAAAGTATCCGTAAAGACCCTATTAGGTCCCCATTCGGTTCCTTTTTAAAAAACTCAACGAAACAGCAAAATAAAGTTTTAAATTGTCGCAATTCGGATTCTACATTAAAATTCCCTATAGAAGGTCACGGAATAATCGCAATAGTCTTTTTTTGCAACGGTAAAAAGTTTTAAAAAATATAAGAGACGTATAACACCTGTTGACTGCTACTCTTCAAACGACTAATCCGTAAGTAGTAGTCAACAGGCGTTATAGATCTTATATATTTTTTAACTATTTACCGTTGCAAAAAAAAGTATTGCGATTACTCCGTGAGTTTCCAATAAAAAATTTAACGCAGAATCCGAATTTAAACAGTTTAAAAGTTAATGTTGCTGTTTTTTTTTCGTTTTTAAAAAAGGAACCGAACGGGGACCCAATGGGTTCTATACGGGTACTTTGTAGAGGCTCCATTTGGTTCCTTCGGTCCGCCAGGGTGGAAAAGTCAAGGATTCATTTCGATAGAAAAACTGGGCTTCACGAAGGTAGGGCTATCTTATATTTTAGAAAAGATTGAAATGGATTTACTTGGATAGGAAAATAGGAATTAAAAAAGTTAGACGGAATCTTAGATTGCCTAACGGATAGAAAAGCATTCAGGTGGAAGAGCTGTCGATTTATTTAGATTGAATGAATGAGATTCAAGAAAATAGGGCTATCTTAGATTTTAGAAAAGATATGAAAAAATACGATGAGTTAAGAAGCTAGGGATTGAAAAATAAAGACAAGATTTTGGATTGCCTAACGGATAGAAAAAGATAGGCGTGAATAAGTAAAGGATTAATTTGGAAAGAAAGAAAAAAAGGGATTGGGAGTGGAAAGAAAAGAATACATGTGGATAAGTGTCAGATAGACATGGATAGGAAGATTGGGATTCAAAATGATAGAGGTGATTGTAGATTGAATGAAAGATAGAAAATGATCGAAGGGATAGACCTGGGATCCAGACGCATACATCGGCTCTTTGCATTTCATTCTTAAAGATAGAAAATGATTCAAACGGATAGATATTCTATCCATATACTTCTAGCAGGGTAGTCTATCTCTTGAGAATTTTAATCTTTTTCAATCTCTTTCTGTATCCTTCGTGAACGAGAACTCTTTTTCTACTGCTTTGCAAACTTCCGAATTTTATTGAGAAAAATGAGGGTTATTATATCGACTTCCTTTACGAGAAGTAAATTCGGAAAAATAAGCTTCTGTTCCACGGGAGATATGGGAAAAACACGTATACTTGTAGTAAAGTCCATCAAAATGAACTATGTTAATATACGATTACTTAGTCAATAATTCTTACCTCTACTTTTTGCATACATGAAGGTACTGATGTGAAAGAAACCATTTGTCCGTTGGAACGATCGCATAGCGGTACACGTGCCAAAGGTGTAGATTTAGCTTGCTGTTGCATAGGAGTTTGTGTGTCACGTTCTTCAAGTGGTAAACTAGTATTTAGAACTTCCGCACAACGTTCAGGTACCAATCTCGAAAAATTAGATGACGATTGGCTCCCTTGAGATAACATACTTTTTAATTCAGATTGTGCTTCAATTAATGAGTTTTCTGGCGAAGAATCGCCAAAATGAAACTTTGTCTCTTCTTTACTAAGTATCGGTTGTAAACCTTCATTTTCCGCTTCACCCTTTACTATGTGACTTTGCCTATATAACCAATTTTAATACCTTCTTATGTATCTGCATTTTAATGCAAATACAAAGTTGTTAATTTTATTATTTTTTGTGCCATGTAAACTCAAACTTACAGTGGGTAGAATTTGGTTTTTTCACGATTCATTGTTTAGTTATCGGCAGATTTTTAATATAAAGTGTGCTAAACCTGTCTTATGGCTTCGAGCTTTTTGTTTTTGTGCCTTTGTGGTATAAATTACTCATTTAAATTGTAACGGATAACAGAACCTCAAATTTGCTATGACACAAGGCAGATGGATCGAAGTTAGAGGTTGTAATATCGAGTGCTTTTTTTAGCCAACATAAGGAAAAACAAACTTTGCATAATAATATTTGTGTATAGTATGATTTTAATTTGATAACAACCTCAAACTAACTGCTAGTAATGGTAAATAAGTTTTATGCTTCTGGGTTAAGAATGAACTGCTCTTTGGAGAAAAATAATGAAAAAATAAGTTTTCATCCTTTATATTGCATTGCGTAGATAAGTAACGTGCCCTGGTGGACCGAAGAAACCAAATGAAGTCTCTACAAAGTACTCGTAAAGAGCCCGTTTGGTCCCCATTCAGTTCCTTTTCAAAAAACTAAAAACAGGCAGCAAAATCAACTTTTAAATGGTTGAAATTCGGTTTCTACGTTAAAATTTCCTATAGAAGGTAAACGGAATAATCGCAATAGTTTTTTCGCAACGGTAAAAAGTTTTAAAAAATATAAGACGTATAACGCCTGTTGACTGCTCCACTTCAAGCGCATCAACGTAAGTAGCAGTCA
>NC_046659.1:16296604-16299151 GCF_010883055.1 Belonocnema kinseyi | reverse complement strand
GATCCATCCATTGACTCCATACTCTTTCAGAACTTCCCAAAGTTTACTTCTATCTACCTTGTCAAAAGCTTTTTCTAGGTCAACAAATGCACAGAAAACTTTACTTAGAAGTAGATTTTTTTTAATTCCATAGTTAACAGCCTAAAACATAATAATTCGGAATCTACGGGTTTCGATGAGTTCAGATATCTAACTTTTTTTTTTAATGCTTAAAATTGGAATTAATAGAACGTTTCTCGTAAATGGAATGAGATACGCCAAAAAAGACAACGTTTTTGAATTCAACTAGAAAATTGTATATCAGTTTATAAGTTATAATTATAAATAAGTATAATGAAAAAATTCATCAATTAAAAAAAAGTGTTAATAATTTGAAGAGAAATTTAAAAAGGGAGAGCGGATTAGCCACGACCAACTACTGTAAATAACTCTGCCCGCCCGGTACGTGACGAATACAAAAGGAACATTATATTGTCGATGCACCACTCTTAAAACGACCACTAAAAGGATCTTGAAAAGGACCCAAATCTCTCAAACTATCTCCGAGACTATTTTGTTTCAAATCTACTTTGTTTATAGGCTTAAATGGTCCAAGCTATTTCGCTAAAGAAAACTCAGAGATTTCTTTCGGTAGGTACTATACGTATAGTTGGTATAGTTTGGTAAGGAGCAGAAAAGAGTATAAAACAGGAGAAAAATCATTGTTTGTTTTAACTTGAATTGATTGATTTTAGGTACACTGTAAAAAATAAAAAAATTTCACAACTAAAAATGGTAAAATCACAGAGACAATTTTTTGTAAAATTAACACTTGTATTATAGGGAAAATACCATTTTTGACGTTAAGAATCTAAATGAATTTGTAACTTTACCACTTTCAGTATTGTAATATAGCATGACGTTGTAAGAATACATTTTCTGCTCGTGAATCTGTCATATTTAAGCTAGGTAATAAAGGGACTCTCTTTCAAAGTGGACAATTTCTGCAAGATAGTGAAAGTACAAAAAGTAGTAAAAATCCCTTTTTCGAACATAACCTTGCACCTTGAAAATGGGAAATTGATATAAATCGCATTTATGCAAGTTTTTAATACAGTAAAATTAGAAGTCATTGTTTAATTTCCAAGGTGCGGAATATAACAGAAAATTTGTAAAATTACAATGATTTGTAAAAATGTTGTCAGGAATTGGTAAAAATAATGAAAAATGTTCCTTATATTGAAAATGAATCAAAATGTATTTAATAATATGTAAAAGAGTAACGAATAACCTCTTGAAGGAGAATTACCCCATTGCAGTCATTCTTTTTCATAAAATATATTCTTACAATTAAAGAAAAACATTTTTGCATAAAGAAGAAAAATATTTCAATATCAAAACATATAATATAGGGAGATTAAAAGTTTACAGAAATCAAATAAATTCAATGAATCAGCGAAACTCCAAAAATATCGATTGCATTTGTTTCAAGTTTGCTGAATGGGCTTAGCTGCCATTAAATATTTAAATTATTGTCTAAGTTTTCTTTACTATTCAGTGAAGTTTATTATTTATTTCGTGCATTCGAAGCCAATGCAGGTCAAAATTTGACGCTTCAAACTCTGGAAACCTACGTCCGTTGCTTTCAGCGCCACCAAACAGATCTTTCGCAACCTCATTAGTCTAACACTGCCTCTCTGACTCTCTGAGTGTGGGTAAGTTAGTGGAGCCTGACGGAAAACGCCGTATAAAGTATAAGAAGACTTTTACTGGACGCTCAGATTCATATGTGCTTTCCATCCGGGTTTGAAGTTAGGCTACGAAAAAAAATATTTCTATATACATTGCATGAATGAATTGACTATTTATGTAGAGAGCCATCACTTTTTCGAAGCCCAACTTCAAGCCGGAAGGAAGCCATTTATAAATGTATGGACCTGCACGATGTACAATATTGTTTTATTTGAGCAGTGGTAGTACGACAGGGAATGTCCTTGCGGAATTATAATTTATATTTTGAGACAGGGAATTTTATTTAAAAATATACATATATATTATATATTTACATAAATAAATAACTTATTTATATGCAGATTTATTTCATTTTTATGTCCTTTCCTTCACACATATATTAATTAATGTAAATTTAATAATTTGATAAATATTACTTTCTGCAACAGTCCTGATTTTAACGGGCCTGAAAGTTAATTTCCCGACTGAACGTGGATACTCGCTATTGTCTGTGAAAACGCTACTTTGGTAGTAGGTAATATACAGACCTACTGTGAGAGTGGTAAAGTTACATAAAAATTTTTTTACAGTGTAAGTATTAACATTTTATTTGAGTAATATACCATTTTTTCAATTATATAGATATCAAATAATATAGGCTTATTAAGATTAATTGCGGTTATCTTAACACATAAAGAATGCTAATATTGTTTGATTGCTATACACTTTGGTTGTTTGTTATTTACCAGGTGTATACATATGAAACCGGTATTTTTTCAAGAAAAAAACACATTTATTTCAAGAGAATGATAACAAATATTTTATTCAAAGTATGCG
>NC_046659.1:16293206-16296504 GCF_010883055.1 Belonocnema kinseyi | reverse complement strand
GGGCGCATACTTTGAATAAAATATTTGTTATCATTCTCTTGAAATAAATGTGTTTTTTTTCTTGAAAAAATACCGGTTTCATATGTATACACCTGGTATTACCGTCGCACCACTCTTAAACCGACCACTAAAAGGATCTTGAGAAGGACCCAAATCTCTCAAACTATCTCAAATACCGTCTCCTACCATATTCACATAGAGATTTTGAGTCGAGCCGCCACGGCAGCTATGGCTGCCGTGCGGCAGTAGTTTGCCGACCACTGCACTAAAGGAACCTTGAAAAGGACCCAAATCTCTCAGACTATCTCGGAGACTAAATTGTTTCAAATCGACTCTGCTTCTAGATTCAAATGGGCCAGGCTATTTCGCTGGAGAATACTCAGAGATTTCTATCGGTAGGGAAGATAACCGTTGGAAATTTGTACAATAAAAATCTACTGGAAAAATGGTGCGCTGTGTTCCAAAGTGTGAAACATGAAGATTTTTTATGTAAATTTGTTCATTTTCGTGAAATAAAGAAATTTGTTACCTAATATTAAACTATTACATTATTCAATCCGCACATTTCACATCATTTAATGATTACAATTAAATCTGTATTATTCACCGATAGTTTCCAGGTCCCAATTTGTGAACTTATTTCTGTACAAAAGACATAAATAAGCACATACATTTACAAACTTGATTGACAATATGTACGGGAACATAACCTCAGTTTTTAGTTGTCATTCAACACGACACTCACTCGCCCACTTCTCGCGGGAAAAAAGGAAATGGCAAATCGCAGTGCGCATCCCGGTAAAAAGGCTTGCATTAAAAAGTATTCAAAAATTTCATTCATTCAGTGGTAACGTGAGAAATATTGAATACTTTTGGATGGCGTTTTTGACCTCCCGTTTTGAATATCTACGGCAGTTGAAGTTAGCTCTCAAATTGAATACCTTTCTGTGCCTACCCTACCGAAAGAAATCTCTGAGTTTTCTTTAGCGAAATAGCCTGGCCCATTTGAGTCTATAAACAAAGTCCATTTGAAACAAAATAGTCGCGGAGATAGTTTGAGAGATTTGGGTTCTTTTCAAGATCCTTTTAGTGGTCCTTTTAAGAATGGTGCGACGGTAATATAATGTTCCTTTTGTATTCGTCACGTACCGGGCGGACAGAGTTATTTACAGTAGTTGGTCGTGGCTAATCCGCTCTCCCTTTTTAAATTTCTGTTCAAATAATTATCACTTTTTTTAATTGATGAATTTTCTCATTATACTTATTTATAATTATAACTTATATACTGATATACAATTTTCTAGTTGAATTCAAAAATGTTGTCTTTTTTGGAGTTTCTCATTCCATTTACGAGAAACGTTCTATTAATTCAAATTTTAATCATTAAAAAAAAAGTTAGGTATCTGAAGTAATCGAAGCCCATAGATTCCGAATTATTATGTTTTAGGCTGTTAACTATAAAATTTAAAAAAATATACTTCTAAATTTCAATTCGAAAGCTTAACAAAGGACCCTTGAGTGTCGGCTACTCTATTGAGATAGCCTCTCTGCTTATTATTTATGATCGTATTCTTATTTAAATTTCGGAAAGGATATTTTAAAGCCTTCAGACCATTTAAACGAGCTTCCTGGACCTTTAAAAATGTCTACCTGAGTGCCTGCGGAGAATTTCGCTGAGCTTCTTTGACCTAAAGAATTTCTAGTATATACTCAAAGATTCTTTTAGGTAGGGTAGCGCTGAAAATATTTTGGTGAATACCACAAAGCAACCAAAAATTTGACAAATTTTAATCCCTTTTAATTTAGCAAATTTTGCTACATTTGTTTACTGTTTTTCAAATAATAATCAGGCAAAAAGCTTTTTAAAACATAGCGTCGGTCATTTTACGATGTCAGGATCAATTTCCACAGAGAAGGTTCTGGTGAAAAATAATTTTTTCAATTTTTTATCATGATTTTATATTTTTTCAATTCATAATATTTGAACAAAGCGAACTTTAGACGATAAAGAAATGTATTTTTACATAAAATTCTACTAGATTCGGCAAATTTCATGCTTATAGAGCGCGTTCTAATGCTTCAAACGAAAATGGTGTTTTTAATGTATTCGAGGTTACGTATGACAGCTCCGATCGGCTTCAAACATGATTGAAATCTTATCATTTTCGGCGTCTAATGAGAATTTAAAAACGAAGGACAGAAACGGCATTCTTAGGGATTCAAATTTTCTAATACTTTTTAATGCAAGGCTTCTTACCGGGATGTTCCCCTCGTTGTGAGCATGGGTTTCAAACGTCTACGTCCAGCAGTAGATGTACAGTTACCGCAGTCAAGACAGGGATGTAAGGTCTACTTGCGTATGTTTTTTATACTTATACATTTTTTTTTTATTATTATTACACCATTTAGCCATTTCCCTTTCGGGGTAGGCGTGACTCACTCGGTAGGGGAAAGGAGTAGTGTGTGGAAGGGATCGAGATTTTTCAGATTGATCCAGAATTCTCGTGCTATTTAAGTAAATAACACGGTCGTTCCGCAACACTGCTCCGACCCAGGTTGCTGATCAATCTCTCTAGCAATCATCCCAAGCGAAGAACCTCACGAAGTCGTTATGTAAGGTTCCTCACTTGGGTCCATTAGTAGCCAAGGTCTTTTGTTTCAGGCGTCATTCACTCTACTAACACTCTTTTTATTAACTATTTGCCGCCGTACTTTCCTGCCCTGGCATACTTCTCTAGCTTGTTTTATGTCCATTCATTTTTTCATGCAGGCTCTCGTGTTTCTGTGACTTCTAATGTCTCTTCTAACCAGGGTCGCATTCACACATTCTAACAATTCTTTCCGCGGTCTACCTCTGGGCACGCTGCCATTTACTTTACCTTGATACACTTGTTTCGTTAGTCGTTCATTTGGCATTCTCTCAACATGCCCGAACCATCTTAACCGATTTCTTTCTCATGTGTCTACTATCGTCTCTTCTGCACCACATTCTTTTAGAATTATCTCGTTACTTACTTTGTCCATCCGGGTTTTCCCGCATATTATGCGCATGAATCTCATGTCAATTGCGTTAATTTTACTCTTATCTTTTTCTTGATAAGTCCATGTCTCGCTACCGTATAGTACAGTCGGTACAAATATAGAATTATGTATTGGTATTTTAGCTTTATTTGATATATTTTTACTTCTGATGCGAGGACCTGCTTTACCAATAACCTTCTTACCTTCATTTATTCGTCTATCTAATTCCTCATCTATCTTCCCGTCCCTAGTAAATAAGCTACCAAGGTATACGAAC
>NC_046659.1:16291871-16293106 GCF_010883055.1 Belonocnema kinseyi | reverse complement strand
TTCAGAAAATTCACGGAATTCAGGAGAGGAATTTGGGAAATTAAGAGATTTCAGGGAATTCAGGAAATTCACGATTAGAAAGTTTCCCATTTGCTGTCACTGTATTTCTCTCTCTACCCAACTGTCGAACTCTGCACATACATGAGTACTTTATTCGGCCATTTGCATGTGTTTCTTGTAACACAATTTGCACAAGGTCACTTAAATATTGAGCATAAAATTTTTTATTATTGCGCTTATTTAACCGAGGCGAGTTATCCTTTCGGTTTCGGGGTGTGGGGGGGCCGGTCGGGTTTTCGGGTCGAGTTTTCGGCGTTTTCTGTCGGGTTAAAAACTAAAAACTGCCCGTTAGATTTATGTTCCTAAAGATTTTGTACACCCCCTAAAATATATGTTTTCTGGAAATTTTTCATAATTGATTAGAATATTAATATGAAAATTAAAAAAAATGTATTTAAATTCTGAGGACAAGCATGTGAAGTTAAAGGCTTTAGTTACATCATGAATCACCTTTTTACTTAAGAAATTGTGCGCACTCGGTAAATGTTTTATCCACCGCTTTACTGTCTGTATAAATAAATTAAATATTACGAGTATAGTGTAATTTATTCTTAATTATTACAGAGAGAGAAGAGATAAGCTTAAAGATTATTTCCTTTTTTGAGGTACGCGTAGCTGTTCTTACATTAAGAGTATTGGATGTTTGAATAACAACAATTTTGAATGGGATATAAATATGAACTATAATGAAACTGACAAAAAAAAAATTATTTAAAATTATAGATATATATTTGTTAGGTACTTACCAACAAGTTTCACGAGAACCGCAAAGGCGAAGACGAGCGTTCCAAAGAACCTTGTTTTTTCAAACTATTGAACTATATTTATAGGAATGAATATTCTGCAAAATATTGCAGTGGGCATATCAAGCCGCTCGGTCGTTTGTCATTTAATTGTTACACTATTTGTAACATATCTTAGTGACGAAATTATATTTTTTTCAGATATTTTTATTTCATGAATCTAAGTTTGCCACTTTGAATACATAAATGTATTATAGGCTCAAAAGATACATACCAGGTGTATACATATGAAACCGGTATTGCCATCTAGCGGCCAGTAGGCACACTTGCAGGCACTGTCGGAACTTACCATTTGTGCTCATTGGCGTATTGTCATCTGTCAACAATATCCAATACCAAACATTTCAAGTTTCATATGACATCGTGATTTTT
>NC_046659.1:16286101-16291771 GCF_010883055.1 Belonocnema kinseyi | reverse complement strand
GATAAGATTACAATTATTATATATTATAATAATCTTATTTATATCTTTATCCGCATTTGAAAGAAATTAAAGAAATTGACGACTTTAATGATATTTGAATATTTTACCCAGTTTAAAAATAAAAATATATATGCAATATCAGAATATTAATACAGTGATTAATATTTTGTTGTAAATTATCTTGTGTTCATTATATTTAGTATATTATTGTACATTATGAAAATAAATTATGTAATTAACTATGTGATATTATAATTATATGTAGAATTGAATAGAATTTATTGTCTTGATTGTACACTTTTAGAAGGTTTTACTATATTCTTTTTCTCTCTTAAATTTTTAAATAAAACGAAGCTACATATTTTCACTCTTAGAATTTTTACCTGAACAGATAATAATTAAATCATTACATATTTCTGTGTCTATATTACAGTTCCTCTTGTCCTTTGGCTATATTTCTCCTCTATGTCACTATTTTATTCGATATTATAATTATATTAATATTAACATTAATAAGCTGTAAATGATTGTGCTGGGGTTTTTAAGCGTTTGATTGATCTATTAAACTAAAGAAGTTTAAACAGCCTCCGGACTTTAGAAATTATAAAATTTGTTCATGAGAATCATTCTTTTTTCAGGACTACTTGGTACTTTGATTTTTAAGATTTAAAATTCCTAGCAATTTTAAAAAGTGTTTAAAAAATGGTATGCTTGTTAGTACTTACAATTTGTAATTGTTTTATTTTAAATGATTCTCATAAATAAATTTTCTAATTTTGAAAGGCTATTTACATTTTTTCGGTTTAATAGATAAATTCAACTTCCAACGCTTAAAACTCTAGCACAATCATTTACAGATAATTAATATTAATGTTAATATCAATATCTGTTGAGATAATATTATTATAATATAATATATAGTTAATTATATATAATATTAATTCTGTTATAATGCACCCTGATTATAATTCTTTTTTCAAATTTTCATCTCCAAACTCAAAATTTTAATTATTTTTTAGAATTCCTTGTCCCAGATCTGAATTCTAATTTTTTAAAAAGTCTCTAATCCAATTCAGAAATATATACAATTGCTCTGAAAAATTTCCTATTCTAATTCAAAATTCAGGTTCAAATTAGAAAATTCAAACTTTTAAATCTGAAAATGATTTATTTGAGGTGGAAATCTTTTGAATTTTGAACTTTTAAAATTGAAGCTTGACAAACTTTTAATTCAGAAATATTTCATTCAAACGCTCAATAATTCATACGTATAAAATACAAACTTTTAACACCTTTTAATTTTACCATTTTTTATCAAATTATGTTAAAATACGAAATTACCGATTTAAAATTTTTATAACTTTAACATTTCAGAGATTTCTGGTTAAAAAATATAAATTACGCTATTATTTTTAAGGTTCAAAATGATAATACTTCAAGAAAATTTCAGTTCTTAACAATTAAAATTGAACGATTAAACCAATTTTTGAACTAAAAGCTTTTTAAAATGAAAGTTAAATTATTTTTATTTTAAGTTGTTCCAGATTAATATTTTTGCATTGTTATTTATAGATAAAAATTTGAGTTTACCAATTGAAAATGTAAGAAATTAACTTATTATCAAAATAATTGAACTGTCAACTAAAAAAAAAAGAGTAAAACAAATTGTTGAATTTCAAAGCCAAAAGGATGATTTTTTTTACAAAACAGTGTAATTTTTTTTTTAAACGGAATGGTTCAAAGACTTCTGGTTAAAAAATATAAACCAAAGCTATTATTTTCTATGCTTTAAATTGAAGAATAAATCAATACATTTTTAAAATGTTAAGGACTAAATCATTTTGATAAATAAAAATGGATTAATTACAATTCTTTTTTAATTGGAAACTTTTTAAATTATAATTTGAATTATTTTATTTTAAGTCGTTTTATATTATTAATTTTTACATTTGTATTTATAAATCCAAACTCAACGGTTTTATTCACGAATTGACAATATTAAAAATCGAAATGTCTAACAAAACATTTTAATTTTCAACTGAAAAAAATTGCTTTGGTTTATATTTTTTAACCTGAAGTTTTTGAACTATTCCGTTTTAAAAAAAGTGTACACTGTTTTGTAAAAAATCATCTTTTTGGCTTTGAAGTTCAACAATTTAAAAAAAAATCCTTATTGACTGAAAAGTCAACTTTCGTGTAAAATTGATTTCATCTTTTATCTATAAAAACTTAACTATCTGTCTGAAAATCTATTTGTTTTTATTGAGAATTTATTAATTTTTCTATAAAATTTGTCTTTTTTTGTTGAATTTTTTTTTTGTTTTAGAGTACACAATTTTTTATTTAAAATTTCAACTACTTGGGTAAAATTTAAACTTATTTGTAAAAAGTCCAGTTTTTGGTTGAAGATTATTGATTTCAGTTAAAAAATTCATCTTTCTGGTTCAAAATGTTACAATTTTGTTGCAAATTTGTTTTTCTCTTTTTTTTAGTTGAAAGTTCAATTATTTTGATAGTAAGCTAATTTCTTACATTTTCAATTGGTAAAGTCAATTTTTCATCTATAAATAACAATGCAAAAATATTAATCTGGAACAACTTGAAATAAAAATAATTTTACTTTTATTTTAAGAAGATTTTAGTTAAAAATTTGTTTAATCGTTCAATTTTTAACGTTAAGAACTAAAATTTTCTTGAAGTATTATCATTTTGAACCTTAAAAATAATAGCGTAATTTATATTTTTTAACCAGAAATCTCTGAAATGTTAAAGTCATAAGAATTTAAAATCGGTAATTTCGTATTTTAACATAATTTGATAAAAAACTGGTAAAATTAAAAGGTGTTGAAAGTTTGTATTTTATACGTATGAATTATTGAGCGTTTGAATGAAATATTTCTGAATTAAAAATTTGTCAAGCTTCAATTTTAAAAGTTTAAAATTCAAAAGATTTCCACCTCAAATAAATCATTTTCAGATTTAAAAGTTTGAATTTCCTAATTTCGCCCTGAATCTCAACAGATATTGATATTAACATTAATATTAATTAGCTGTAAATGATTGTGCTAGAGTTTTAAGCGTTGGTAGTTGAATTTATCTATTAAACCGAAAAAATTTAAAAAGTGTTTCAAAATCAGAGAATTTATTTATGAGAATCATTTTAAATAAAACAATGACAAATTATAAGTACTAACAAGTACAGAATTTTGTATTAACACTTTTTAAAATTGCTAGCAATTTTAAATCTTAAAAATCGAAGTCCCAAGTAGCCATGAAAAAAGTATAATATAACCAAATACTAGGAAGCTATAGTTCGTTATTGTTTAATTCCAAATGATTCTCATAAACAAATTTTAAATTTCGAAAGTCCAGAGGCCATTTAAACTTTTTTGGTTTCATAGATAAATCAAACGCTTAAAAGCCCCAGCACAATTACTTACAGCTAATTAATGTTAATATTAATATAATTATAATATCGAATAAAATAGTGACATAGAGGAGAAATATACCCTAAGGACAAGAGGAACTGTAATATTGACACAGAAATATGTAATGATTTAATGATTTAATTATTATCTGTTCATTAAAAATTCTAAGAGAGAAAATATGTAGCTTCGTTTAAGAATATAGTAAAAACTTGTAGAAGTATACAATGAAGACAATAAATTCTATTCTATTCTATTCTATATATAATTATATGACATACTTAATTATTTAATTTATTCTCATCAAGTATAATAATATGCACAATATAAAGTATACAGTATAATGAACACAATTCAATATACAACAAAATATTAATTACGGTATTAATATTCTGATATTGCATATATATTTTTATTTTTAAATTGTGTGAAACATTCAAATATCATTACACTGAGAAAACGATATCGCACAAATTACAATATATATCGTAATTCCTGCGCTATGTATCGTAATTATCGCATTATAATAGCGCAAAATCGTGATATCGTACATTGCAAGTTGTTACATTATATACCGCATAATTATGCAATCTATAACGTAAGAAATAAGGATTTCCATCCATCAGTTACATTTTGCGCTTTTGCTAAATTGTATTAAGTAAGTTCTAATTCCTCTACAATAATGTGATTTATTTCGGAGGAAATATATCAGTAAGTACATATTTTTTTGTGTTTTATGTCGTTGATTCTACATGTTTTACTGAAATTTGCTCACTTCAGCGCGACGCAGTCGACGAGTTCAAAATTATTTTCCTAACCTCAGTGAAACTTTCGCCGAAATATGTTTAATCATTAACAGTTGCAGGTCTTACCTCCAGCAAATTTTTAATTATCTCTGTGATTGTTTTAAATCTAGAGTCCTGATTTATAGCTCGAACTGATTCATACTCTGCCTTTTTCCCATCGCTGCTAAGGACTCCGTAGCAGACGACAGCAACAAAATTTAACTTCATTTTTGTCTGTGATATTAGTGCACTATAATATCGTACAAAGCTCCGGGACCTAATTGTACGTTATCATATTGCGCTTTCTTGCAATATAGAGGTTTTGCGATATCATTGTGCGATATCTTTTTCTCCGTGTAAAATCGCCAATTTCTGTAATTTCTTTCAAATGCGGATCAAGCTATAAATAAGGCTATTATAGTGTAACATAATTATAATATTATCATTAATAATATATGTATATATTTATATGTATAATAGTATAATTATTTATATCATTTATATTTTATGCTTAAAATAACGTAACCTCAAAATATGCGCATATAAAGAGGCGCGCGAAGTATTCAAATCATGAGAATCGCCAGCATCGAAATCTGGAAATATTAAAATCCCAATCCCTTAATTTTATTTCAAAGCAGATAGAGATATAAATCGAACCACCGAAGTGTTCCGACCGGCAATCATGCACGTTCGAGTTTTCAAATTCAGAAGAGGAGAAATGGGTTGCGCGCGCAAACCAGTCATTTTCCTACCGAAAAGAATCTTTGAGTATATCCTAAAAATTCTTTAGGTCAAAGAATCCCAAAGAAATTCTCCGCAGGCACTCAGGTAGATATTTTTAAAGGTCCAGGAAGCTCGTTTAAATGGTCTAAAGGCTTTAAAATATCCTTTCCGAAATTGAAATAAGAATACGATCATAAATTACAAGCAGAGAGGCTATCTCAATAGAATAGCCGACGCTCAAGGGTCCTTTGTTAGGCTTCAGGATTAAAATTGAGAAGTAGATTTTTTTAAATTTCATAGTTAACAGCCTAAAACATAATAATTCGGAATCTATGGGTTTCGATGACTTCAGATATCTAACTTTTTTTTTTAATGCTTAAAATTGGAATTAATAGAACGTTTCTCGTAAATGGAATGAGATATGCCAAAAAAGACAAGAGTTTTGAATTCAAATAGAAAATTGTATATCAGTATATAAGTTATAATTATAAATAAGTATAATGAGAAAATTCATCAATTAAAAAAAAAGTGTTAGTAATTTGAAAAGAAATTTTAAAAGGGAGAGCGGATTAGCCACGATCAACTACTGTAAATAACTCTACCCACCCGGTACGTGACGAATACAAAAGGAACATTATACCAGGTGTATACATATGAAACCGGTATTGCCATCTAGCGGCCAGTAGGCACACTTGTAGGCACTGTCGGAACTTACCATTTGTGCTCATTGGCGTATT
>NC_046659.1:16252536-16286001 GCF_010883055.1 Belonocnema kinseyi | reverse complement strand
TATATTTTACGCTTGAAAAAACGTAACCTCAAAATATGCGCATATAAAGAGGCGCGCGAAGTATTCAAATCATGAGAATCGCCAGCATCGAAATCTGGTAATATTAAAATCCTAATCTCTTGATTTTATTTCGAGGCGGATAGAGATATTAATAGAACCGCCGAAGTGTTCCGACCGGCAATCGTGTACCTTCGAGTTTTTAAATTCAGAAGAGGAGAAATGGGTTGCGCGCGCAATCCAGTCATTTATACCGCCTCCTACTATATTCTCACGGACATAGCCCTGTCATAGGATTGGACCACATCTCGTTTCAGAGCTGGGATCACTGGGCAGTACCTGCTGCCACCAAGAAGGTTCAAACCGCCGTGGAAGCATCCATTATTAAGCAGTTCGAGTAATGGGGATTAAAATTCTCAATTTCAAAATTAGCTTTCTGAAACCTCGAAATTCAAAATCTTTGATTCCTTGTGATCAAAGGGAATCTAAAAGGCGTCTTGAAATACTAAAAATCAACGCATTATAACTTTTTATTCACCTTGAGTATCGCGTCTAACAATGAAGCCCTGCCGAGGAAAACCAACCCATCTCAGGAAAAACGTAGCATTGATGAACAAAGCGCGGCAGACGAAAAAATTTTTTTGGGTCAAACCTGCCTTTACCTGAAAAGTGGGAAAAAAGTTTGCCAACCACTGCTTTAATGGTCCGTTTAAGAGTGGTGCGACGGTAATATAATGTTCTTTTTGTATTTGTCACGTACTGGGCGAGCAGAGTTATTTACAGTAGTTGGCCATCGCTAATCCGACTCTCCCTTTTTAATTTTCTCTTCAAATTATTAAAACTTTTTTTAGTTAATGAATTTACTCATTATACTTATTTATAATTATAACATATATATTAATATACAATTTTCTTGTTGGATTAAAAAATGTTGTCTTTTTTGGCGTATCTCATTTAATTTACGATAAACGTCGTATTAATTACAATTTTAAGCATTAAAAAAATTAGATATCTGAAATCATCGAAACCCGTAGATTCCGAATTATTAGGTTTTAGGCTGTTAATTATGAAATTTAAAAAATCTACTTCTAAATTTTAATATGAAAGCTTAACAAAAGACCCTTGAGTGTCGGCTACGCTCATGGACATAGGAAACACGGGACTAGGTATGCCATCATAACCTTGTCGAGCGGGATTGAATCCACGTGAGGGGGGAGAATTCCATGAGTGGGGAGAGCCGCCATCTTACGATGTGCCATTTGATTATGCGCACGAGCAATTTTGCCGACAAACTGTGCATGAAAATATAAACATGTGGGCCCTTCCATGTTTGTCGCGGGACATCAAAAGGTGGCGGACCTCCCCCTCATTGCATCACCCCCGCAATGGCATGCCTAGTCCCTTGTTTCCTATGTCCATGGCTACTCTATTGATATAGCCTCTCTGTTTGTTGTTTATGATCGAATTTCTGTTTTAATTTCGGAAAGAAGATTTTAAAGCCCTTAAAACATTTAGAAGAACTACCTGGACCTTTAAATATATCTACTTGAGTACCTGTGGAAAATTTCTCTGAGCTTCTCTGACCCTAGAGAATATTTAGAATATACTCAGAGATTTCTATCAGCAGGGTTTACTTGACTTTGCAAAAAATTGATATAACCTCAATTTCTGCCATTCTTGTGGTTGTTAAGCACTAGCACTCACTCGCCCATTTCTCGCGGGAGAAAAGAAGATAGCAAATCACAGTGCGGATATCCCCCTCGTTGTGAGCATTGGCTTCAAGCGTCAAGTCTGGCAATAAAAGTACAGTTACCGCAGTCAGAACGTATGTACGGAGATGGATCTCTTTATTATTACTCCGTGGTGTAGAGTTAATAAAATTATCCATGGAAAGAAACCATGGTTTTTTAATTAAGTATATAGTATGTTTTAGTCATTTAAATTGTTTCACGGAAATTGCACTTTTCGAACTAGGTCAAAGAAAGTAATGGGAGGAAAATTTACTAAAATTATTTAATAAAAACTATTATTTTTAGTGTTTATCATTTGAGATCATTTTTGAAGCAAATAATAGGGACAAGCTGTTAGAATTGCACGAGGAGGTAAATGTAATGTACAACGTATGATGTTCTTCAATTCGTGCGAGACAGCTTAATTTTGACCATACAACATACCTATATAGATCATTTTTTGCAGAACAATATACTATATGGCATTTATTTAAGGTATTGTACATAAAATTTATAGTATACAAGCTATAAATGCGGAAATTACAAAGTTAGAATTCTTAAATTGAAAAACGTCATTTAAAGTAGTTTATTTCGAATTTTTCTTAGAACTTTATTTTGTATAGTGTACGCGTATCCTATGAATGTATTACGGCAAGATTATTAAACATTTACTGGGATTACAGTTTATTCATGTTCCATTACGCTAAGTCTGTTTCTTGAGACCGCCATCTGTGACACGATTTTTCTAATGGTTCCGAAAACTTAAATTTAAAAAATCGCCATCTTCCGTTTCAGTATGCATCGAAAACTATTGATTAAAATAAAAAATAACGACTAGAAAGAGATAGGTCACTATGTAAACCAAATCAGGGACGATTCGCCGCACGACTGTTTAAACCGCGCCTGATTGGTCCAGCCTAAATATTTTATAGCTCAATAACTAAAACTTCAAATTATTTTTAAAAAATAAATTTCTAATTTATTTTTATTTTTATAGTCATACAAGTTAGGCCACTTGATTCTGGGACACCCTGTATTTCCATATAATTTTTTTTCAAAATTGAGAAAGAAAATATTTCAAAATAAAGACAACATAACATTGAATATTTCATATGACATACATACTAAAGCATATAATTTTAATCATTTTATAACTTCCTAATTGTATTTAATTTTATTTTATTTTATAAATATATGCCAGTTTTTGTCAGCAAGAAGAGGTTATGAAACACACAAAATAAAATTTTAATTAATTCGTATTTCCGTTTATCTATCTTCAACATTACAACACATTTAATCGGTATTGAAATATTTCTATACCTCAAAATTACAAAAATACCGTTCTTACCTTTTACTTCGCTTAAATTTACCGCTTTACTTATCGAATATGGAGAAACTCTGCAGTATGTATCTGATTAGCTGAGTTTTTGTTACTTGCGCTTGGTAGACCCTGTATTTTATGGATCGTGGGCTACCATGCCTACAGTTTGTTCTACACGATTTCGAGTCTTTTCTGTCTACTGTAGACACGTGGTGTATAACTTTGCTGAATTTCTAGAAAGAAGGTAATAAATTTTTATTTTTAGACTAACAAAAACAAGCTTCGAAAAAATTATATTAAATGATATTATTGAGCAAATCAATAGTTCTAAATTATTATACAGGATAGGTAATAGCAATTGAAGTATACACAAGAGAGACCTTTCCAAAAGCACGTGTATTTCTCCATAACCCTTTGATTGAAACGACACGCAAAAGTTTTTATCATAATTTGGAAGCATTAGGTCTTGCACAATTATTTATTGAGTTTCTGATTCTTATAAGTTTACACTTTTTCGGTGAAAAAAAGTTCCCAGTTCTGAGTGATAAATGGAAAACATAACCTCCATTGATTCTTCGCATTCGGAGAGTCTGCAGATAGTGAAAAAAAGTTCTGGTAGCCGGGAGCCGGTGAATAATATCTTAAATACTTTCATGACTTCCAACTTTTTTAGATTTGGTTGAATTTGATGTGTATATTAACGTCTCACATTGAGCAGGTCAGGTTCTGGGATAGGGCATGTGAGCACTCCTGCTAAAGTTTCCAAAAACGAAAAAAAAAAAACAATTGTATTACAACTTTTATTTTTGTATACATGGTCTGTGGAATGCCGTTTTCGATATCCTCTGTCAAAACGCACAGCGCCTGGGCAGATTTAGTTGGCATCAAGCTCCCCAAATTACAATGCATTTGCTTGCTTTAAAGTTATAAAGGACCAGGCAAGCATAGCATAAACAGTATGCAAATGCATAATAATGAAAAATCGTCAAAATATAATTAAAACTGGTTGTTTTTAGTACTTGAACCTATCGAAGAAGGATTTTGAAGAAAGTAATTGCTAGTGTCGAAAGAAATTTTAACTAATAATAATAATAAACTGACGTTTGGACATATTCCTAACCTTTATTTTTTTAAAGGACATTGCGAGTAAATCCAATTCTATGAGAAAATTTAAATGTCGCACCTAATAATCTAAATAAAAAGTTGGACAAAACATACTATTATAATCCATTGGGAAAAATCTAGTCATCGAGACATTTGCGAACGGATAAACAATAAAAAATTTACTAATTCATCTGCAACTTGTGTACCAATAGTACCCCAAAAAATGTAATGGTAATCTCCCTTTGTAATCTGAAATATAATTTTCAAATCAATAAAGTCATCCAAAATTAATCGATTGGCACATTTACTTGTTAAAAAGATAAGGATTAGGAATATGTGAAAACATCACATTTTCTTAGAATTAGTTTTTAAAAAATACCACACTAGCAATTAATTTCTAAACAAAACTTTCTTGGATAAATTCTAGCACGGACAATACCTCTATTTTGATTACTTTTCACAATGTTTTAATTCTTGTACACTTGCACACGATTTTTGGTATGTTTCTGTGTACCCATATTTGTCTTCTTAGTTGTAGAAATGTGTTGATGCGTGGGAAAAAGTGGCGTCTTGGGTCCTTTAATTCAAAAAACTAGCTTAACTTTTAAGCAAGCAAATGCGTTCCCGCTTGGGTAACTTGGTCAGGACGTTGCTCAATGCGTCACAAATAATAGTGTGAATAAATTTTCATTATATCAGAAATTTTTTGTATGAATGTTATTTGCAATGAAATTTTCAAAGCCACCTGTCAATTCGACTGCTTCGTAGTAAGCTCATCCTTTGGTATGAAAATTCAGCATTTTTGAATGGAATTATTTTTCTTTATTGACAAATTGATGCAAATCCATTATTACGCACGAGCTTAGGAACGAAAGATGAGCTTACTACAAAGCAGTTAAAGTTTTAACTAAATATATGATTTTTCAACAAAATAAATAGATTTCTAACCCATTAATTGAATCTTCAACCATACCTAAATTGCTGAATTTTCAATATAAGAAATTAATTTTGAACGAACAAAAGACGCATTTTCATCCTGAACAGATAAATTTTCAACGAAAAATGTAATAGTTAATTTTTCAACTAAAAAATGCTTTTATTGTAAAACAAAAATACTTTAATTTTTTGCCAAACAGTTGACTTTTTTAACAAACAAAAAAATGATTTTGTTCAACAACAAAGAAAGAGAATATTGAACAAAATACATAAATTGTAGGCCAAACTGTTAAATTTTCAACAGAGACTAAAGTTTGTTTATTTCTTCCAAATATACACTTTTTGTGTTTGTACATAGATCAAAGTTCTTATTTTACATTTTCTTAAATCTATACATTTCCTCTGCGCTATATTCCAACATATTTACATTATTTTCCAGCATACGTTCGCTTCTTCGCTGTCCGGAACTTCCCTCGCGACTCTAACTTTTCTTTTGACTAGTCTCTTTGGCTAATCTTTCGAATGCTCTCGCATATTTGCACAACCCGGGACTCGGTCTTTCCTTCAGATTCTGGCATAAGCGGTCAGCAAAGTCTATACTTGGACCCCCTACCAATCATCAACCACTCATCCACCTCCTCGACTGTTTTACGATCAATGAGTTGCCTAGCTTTTTTGCATTTCCAAATGTGGTATATATCTTCCTCCTCTTCCCCACATAAGCGGCAAAGACAATCGTCTTTATAACCCTTATTTCCTGCCTTACCCACATTAACACATCTTAGCCTAGCCCACTGTTCCTTATCTATTCCTTTGATATCTTTCGCTTCTCAGTATTCTTCCCTCTCTATCCCATCTGTTATACTTTTGTATACTTTACAATAATTTGAAATATCAATTTTTTGCCAATCGGTCTGACAATCTTGTTCCATTTTCCTCAGGACTCCTCTTCCTAAGTTCCTTGACACATCTTCCAAATTCCTGCCTTCCCATATCATCCCCAATGTCTCGCCATCTCCTACTTCTTCTAATGATGCCACTAATTCCTTTCCCCAGTCTGACGGATTATCGTTTATGCAGCCTCGTCTCTCCTCCATTAGACAAATTTTTGGTAACCTATCTTCCTCCATTTCTAATATTTCATAAAGATAGTCACTCGCCCTTCTTCTAGTCTCAATTTCCGCGCTTCTTCGTCCTGACTCTATTTTCCAGATGTATGCAGGGGTATTTCTATCCAATCCCATAATCATTTTAACATATCTACTCTGTACTTTCTCTATTTCTTCCCTTCTCCTCCATCCCCATATTTCGACCCCGTAAAACGCTCCTGTTTTTGCTAATACATCCAGTATGTAAAGTCTTCTCTTTAACGCGTTTATTCCTGCCCTTTTCATCACTCCCCACGCTGCATTTGATAGATTTTTGCACTTTGCCTGCTAGGGCTGCTAGGTGTTTGATGAAGGATCCGCCCGATGAAAACCAAAAACCTAAATATTTAAACTTGTCTACTACTTCGAGTGGTTCACCTTTAAATTTCCATTCCTCTCCAGATTTCTTCCTACCCCCTTTCTCAAACACCATCACCTTTGTTTTTTTGACATTCACTTCTAATTTATTCTTATCAGCATATCTTTCCAGCGTTTTTAACATTTCTTTGATACCATCCGCGTGATCGGAAACGATTGCTAAGTCATCCGCAAATTTTAAAGTAAACACCTTCGATTTCCGAATTACGGTTCCTCCTTCATTTCTTTTGGTCCACTCATCATCTATGTCGTCCAACGAAATGTTAAAGAGGATCAGGCTCAAGGGGCATCCTTGTCTTACCCCTATATTTGTTCTAAAATTTTCTGAGATTCCGGCTTTAGTTACTACCTCGTTGAAAGTGTTCCTATAAATGCTCTTTATCATATCGAGCATTCTGCCACTGATTCCTACCTTTTTCAGTTTTTCAAAAAGTATGTTTCTGTTTATTGTATCAAATCCTTTTTTTAAATCTATAAATGCTACGTATAGCTTTCCTTTCTCTTTTTTTTTAACTTGTTTATTAAAGAATTTAAGACAAAGATGTGGTCTCTGGTACTTCTTTTTTTCCTAAAACCTGCCTGACTTTCCCTGAGCAATCTCTTTTCTTCTACCCATGCCCCTAGTCTTGCATCCATTATAGCCGCTAATATTTTGTAACCTAAATCTAGCAGCGAAACTCCTCTGTAGTTTTCCGTGTCGTCCTCGTCTCCATTCTTAAATATTGGTACTATTCTGGCTGTCTTCCATCCTTTAATCATAACTCCATTTTCCCAGAAGTCTGCTTCATGCATTTCTGTCGCCCATACTTTTGGCATCCCTGCAATAAATTCTATTGGTACCCCATCCTCCCCAGGCGCTTTTCCTCTTTTCATTTTTTTTATGCATTGACAGAATTCTTTAAACTCTATTTTTCCATTAAGTCCTTTTTCGGTTTCATCTAGATGTTCTCTACTGTCCGCTGGAGCTCCCTCGTTTTCAGTCTTACTCCCCTTACCCTCTTTGTCCCTATCTCTCGCTGATTCTTGATTATTCTGACTTTTATCACCCTTGCTTTCGAGTAGCTTTTCAAAATGGGTTTTCCATTTTTCTAAGCTAATTTCTTCCCCTTTGACTATTTTCTACCTCTTTCCAATTTTCTTCATTTATTTGTCTCCTTTTTTCCTTGAATAAACTTTTGAACCTCTTTTTTTCATACACCAATTTCTCCCGCTCCGATTCTCCCTTTAACTTTAGAAACATTTTTAAGGTCTCCCACACTTTTTTCCTCTGTTCTTTACAATCTTCATCGAACCAGTCAATTATTTTCTTAAAATTATTGCCGTGGAGCCCCACCATCCTTACCATTCCTACTTCTTTTGCTGCTTTTTTTATACTATCAATTATTATCTCCCATCTGTCTTCACTTGCTTCTTCCTCTACTCTCGTTTCCCATAGTTCTTTCATTTTTTCCCCGAATTCTTCTGATTTCCCTTTGTCCCAAAATAGTTTTTCCGCCTTATTTATATTCCGTCCTCTTCTCGGTTCCCTTTTTTCGAATTATTCTGACCCCGTGTGAGAGAGTCGGAAGGTGACCGGTAGGTGATCCGACTCGATTCTCGCTTCAACTTTTATTTCCGATATTGGGTTTACCCCCTCGTCTCCTTTTAAAATAATTAAATCTAAGACCGACCCCCCCGCGTCGCAAATATGCGTGAATTTGCCTTTTCTATCGCCCTGAGTACAACCATTAAGGATTTTTAGCCCGTGTTCTTCACAAATATTCAAAAGTTTTTTACCCTCGGCGTTCACCAACTCGTCCTCTCATTTTCTCATGTTCTCTGCTTGCCTTTTCTATTAATTTACATAGACTTCCACAGATTTTAGAAATGCCTTCATTGTTATAAATAGTTACAATTTTTAGTATTTTTGATTCAAATCTTAACTTATTGTCACTAATTACAATTCCGTAGTCCCATTCTTTACACTCCCAATTGTCTCCCACCCAATTTTTCTTAATTCCTATTAGATGCCCTCCCTTTGCTCTCCTCTTATTATGAACTTTTTCTGCCGGTTTTGTTATCTAAATAAAATCTTTATCTAGCTTTTTAACAAATTGTTCTTCCGACTCTTTCATTAACCAAGTTTCTTGTAGTACAATTAATTCAAACCCCTTTAAAAAATCCCATGCCTGCCCTACCTTATTTGCTCCCGAAATATTCCATGACACACCTCTGATGTTCTTAGGTGCCGTGGATACGAAAAAAATTCTTGCTGAGTTCCCCTTCTTCCTCGTTCCAGAAGAACCAATCTTCCATTTCATGTATCCCGTCCTCACTGCTTTCCCATGTTCTGCTTCGTCCTCAGCTACATTCGTGATCCACTTCTGTATTTGAAGCTCTCTGTCGGTCAAGTTGTCCGAAATCCAGATGCTAGTCCCTCTGAATTTGGATTTTCTTCTCATTATGGACATTTTGTCTCTCCAAGAATGCAAGTCCACCAAAAACTCTTCATTGTTGAACCTGATTCCTTTGACCTCTGTTACTACTCCAATTGTCCTTTCAAGGGCCGATTTTATTTCTCCCTCTACGTTCCTCTTGGTTGGTCTGAATCCTCTGATTATGACATGTTTTTTTCTGTCCCTTCTTTCTTTTATTTCTCGGTCCAGCTCCTTTTTCGTCAGCTTTCCGAGTCGAGAATCCTTATTCTTTCCTTGATACTGAACTTCCTTGTGTCTGTTGTCCCTGTCGTCTTCCCTGGTCCTTTCTAGGCCTCTATAAATATTTGAAGTTTCTCCCTCCCCTATTAATTGAGTACATACTTCACCATTTATGTAACCTTTTTTAGAGTTTGCCAGCTTATCTTTTAGATATCTAATTTCTTCTTCCATCTGTTTCTTTTCTGCTACCCAAGCCTTTTCTTTTTCCCTGGACTTTTCTAAAGTTGAGACGGCTGCTTCCCACTCTTCTTCTTTTTTAATTGTCCTGTTTTTTAAGGATTCGAATGAAAGCTATAAATTGTGATATTCCTGAGCTATCTTGTCTATTTCTTTTTTCCCATTCGCATTCCACCACCCCTTCAATAGGTCCGAAATTGCACCTGCCAAATCCATCTCCTTTTTTCGAATGTTCTCGCCCGTCAACTCATCACTGTCATTAATTTGTATGAAAAATCTAGCTATGCCTCTAGTATCCTTTTTTTCTAATTTAGTAATCATATTTTGGGCCACTTCATCATGGGGTTTGCTTATAGGATGTGTCCCTTTCTCTTCATTTCTGTCAAACATAAGATTATTTGATTGTAGCTGAGGTAACTCTTGATTTTCGGCCTCGACATCCGTTAAATCCTCGCTCAAACTTCTATCACATCCCTTGCCGCTTCCCCATTCACTTCTGCTAGGTGATCTAGTTATTTTTTCCCTTCTTTTGAACACTTCATTCGTCAACCCTCCCCACTCTATCATGCTCGAGTTGGCTTGTACGAAGTCCGTGATTTTCCTGGAGCTCGTAATTCCTTTCTCCTTTTCCTTAACCTCTTTCTTTGGTCTTCCTCGGTATTTTTTCGTCGTCGACTTTTTATTATTTTCCCCTAACAGCTGTTCGATGTCATCGGCTTGTCCATTCCCATTTGGTGCTGCCCTCTCTCTGTCATCAGCCGAGTCGGTGTTTAACTTCGTCACCTCCTCACTCCCGTTCAACATAACCTCTTTCTTTTCGGAGGGTTCCATTTGATCCATATCTCACTAGTTCTATAGCTTTAAAACTATGAATAATACTTTTGCTGATAACTTTTTTCGCAAACTGCCTAAATTTTCCACTCACCAGACCACCCGCATAAATTTAAAACTATAATCTCTCACTTTTTCGACATTTCCCGGACGCGTGTGCAACGTTTCCAACCCAACCGGAAGTCCCAGAGACTAAAGTTAATTTCATGCTAAAAAATACAAATTATCAAGAAAATACATGAACTTCGAACCAAATAATTGAATTTTGAACTAAAAAGATAGATTTTATAAAAAAAGGCGAATTTTCAACAAAATAATTAAATTTTGAATCGAATAGTTTAATCTTCAACAAAAAAGTTTAATTTTCTACTAAATAAATAAATTACATATATTTTCAACAAAATAGTTGATTTTTTATTCCGAAACAGATTGATCTTAACCAATAATGCAATAGTTAAGTTTTTATTTAAAAAATTTAATTTAAAAAAGTCAATAAAAGATTCACTTTCAACTAAAAAGATAGACTTTTTTCACAAAATTGTTGTATTTTCAGCAAAATAATACAAATTCAGCCAAAACAGATGATATCCCCACAAAAAATGTAAAGAGTTGATATTTCAATAAAAAATATTGTTATTTTAAACTTAAAATAGTTGAGTTCAAGTAAAAAAGAAAAATAACATACGTTTTTAAATAAGAAAGTTGCATTTTTACTAAAATAGTTACATTTTCTACCAAGCAAAAGATTTTTCTGTAAATAAAGAAAAATATGTAATCCAAAAGGTTGAATTTTTTCCAAAAATGACGAGTTTTGTACAAAAAAGTTGAATTTTCAAACAAAAAATATGCATTATCAACAAGTATGTTCTTTTACAACCCAAAAAGACGATTATTTTAGCCAAAAAATGGGTTTTTTTAGCAAAATTTTAGAATCTTCGACCAAATAAATAAAATCTTTAGGAAAAAATATGAATTCTCAACAAAAAATATAACAGTTGGTATTTGAATTAAAAAAAATGCTTTTGTGAAATTGAAAACTCGAGGACGTTTTGCCTTCGTACCTTACCCTGCCATCTTTACTGTTAGTTTAGTTACAAACTACAGCATGTATCATGATCCAACAATCCATGGTCCTGTTAATTCAATGCTCAAATACGTTCGACTTGGAGTGAACCGACGTCCCCCACCATACTCACTGCGTTGGCGCGAATGGAAGGGGAAGCCAACTGCCGCACTCGATTCAAGATGTCAGAAAGGTCGGGTGCCCTAGGGTGCCAAATCTGATTGGTTGACTTTTTTTACTTGCGCCTGACAGGACCATGCTTTGTTGGATCATGAGCACGTACTATATCTACGTCTATGGTAGCATATCGTCTGCTGTCAACACCAAAATGGCAACACCGTACTGTTAGAAAAGAAATAAAAAGGAGTGGGGATGAAGGGGCCCCAACCAGCGCCCCCTCTTGTGAGAACCAATGCACTCACGATTAATGACCTCCCCGAAGAATGATCGAACTGGAAGAAGTTGTTGTGCGTTACCCGTTTGGGCATTATTACACAATCTGAGAGAAATTTGACATGGCTTGAATTTAAAGTGACGTTTATTATATGTGGAAAAAAGCCCACAAGCAGGAAAAAACCACGGCCCTACCGAAAAGAATCTTTGAGTATATACTAAAAATTCTTTAGGTCAAAGAAGCTCAGAGAAATTCTCCGCAGGCACTCAGGTAGATATTTTTAAAGGTCCAGGAAGCTCGTTTAAATGGTCTGAAGGCTTTAAAATATCCTTTCCGAAATTGAAATAAGAATACGATCATAAATAACAAGCAGAGAGGCTATTTCAATAGAGTGGCCGACACTCAAGAGTCCTTTCTTAGCTCTAGGATTAAAATTTAGAAGTAGATTTTTTTTAATTTCATAGTTAACAGCCTAAAACATAATAATTCCGATTCGACGGGTTTCAATGACCTCAGATATCTAACTTTTTTTTAATGCTTAAAATTAGAATTAATAGAACGTTTCTGGTAAATGGAATGATATACGCCAAAAAAGGCAACATTTTTGAATTCAACTAGAAAATTGTATATCAGTATATAAACTATAATTATAAATAAGTATAATGAGAAAATTCATCAATTAAAAAAAAGTGTTAATAATTTGAAGAGAAAATTTAAAAAATACTGTAAATAACTCTGCCCGCCCGGTACGTGACGAATACAAAAGGAACATTATATTACCGTCGCACCACTCTTAAAAGGACCACTAAAAGGA
Organism: Belonocnema kinseyi; assembly: GCF_010883055.1. NCBI lineage: Eukaryota > Metazoa > Arthropoda > Insecta > Hymenoptera > Cynipidae > Belonocnema > Belonocnema kinseyi. Next base: position 16,273,412 of record NC_046659.1, on the reverse strand, counting down.
TCTTGAAAAGGACCCAAATCTCTCAAACTATCTCTGAGACTATTTTGTTTCAAATCGACTTTGTTTATAGACTCAAAATGGGCCAGGCTATTTCGCTCAAGAAAACTCAGAGATTTCTTTCGGTAGGGGGAATCTGATAATTTATTTTATGAAAGAAAAGTAAAGTAAAGAAAAAGAGTGGGAAAGGGGTAGAGGGGTCGAAAATAAAAGTTCTGGTTGACTTATTTCATGAGGATTCAGAGACGTGCTGTGGGTCAGGTGGGTCTTCGTGTGGAGCGAAATTACTTTCATAACTTACTGCTAAAAGATTTGCTTTGTCAGTAGGAGAGAGCGCAAAAGTTTGATCGGATTTTTTGAGGGGTGGAATATTTGATCGCGGCTTCGTTAAGGCTTTAGTCATACGGTATATAGAATTATCTTTAATTTGACGTTTGCCGACTTCTGTGTTCCAATGTTTACATCTGTGCTCCTGAACTTTAGTTGCTATTGTTTTACGCAAGTGATTGATTGTGTTTTTGAGAATGCAGGTTTTAGTTTTTCGATGGGTTTGACAGAGTTTATTACGGGTATCGATAAGGTCTTCAATCTCGGGACGGAGAGGTGGATCGTATTTGTTAACGGTAGACAGAGGGACCGAAGAGTCAATTGCATTTTTTATGCTAGAGATAAGATTTATTATGGCTTCGTCGATGTGAGTGGAGTTTGTTAGTGTGGGTTCAAAATGAACTTGAGTTTCAAGAGTGGAATTGAATGTTTGCCAGTTCGCTTTTGCGAAGCTATAGTGTGTGGTATGACCGGGGCCTTTTCACAATTAGTGTAAAGGCTTAAGAGAACTGGTCGGCTGTCTGAGTCAAGCTCATCTATAGTGAAAGTGTCGTGGTTGAAAAAATTATTTTTGGAAATGACAAAGTCGATAAGGTCAGATTTATGTTTTTTATTTGGGGGGGGGGGGGGGGGGGGGTATGATATACGGGTGCTGAAACTGAGAGATTCCTGTCATTTATGAATTCGAATAATTGTTTTCCGATTCTGTTGGTTATTCTGCTGTTCCAGGCTAAATGTTTGGCGTTTAGGTCACCTGCAGCCATTACCGAGAGAGTAAGTTTAAATATTTTATTCTAATCATTTTTCACAAATTCTCGAGAGGGAGACTGGTAGAGCGAGACAATGGCATATGATTTTCCGTGAATTTTTATTTGTACAGCAGTTGCTTCGAGTGTTTTTAGTTCAGGAATTATTAATTCGTGGTTTTCGGTATTTTCTTTAATTAAAATAGCTGTTCCTCTGTTGGTATTATTTCTATAAATTTTATAGCGGCGAATTTTAAATCTTGTAGATTCGCGTAGCATAGTTTCGCTAAGCATGCAGATGGTGATGTTGTTTTGGTAAATGTAGGTGGCTAATTCGAGTCTTATTTATGATACTCTGCGAGTTCCAGAAAACGATTTTTAGAATGTTGTTATTAAACGTAGGAATTTTCAATAGCAAGTGATAGGATGTTATTTATAATTTCGGCAGTTGCGGTAATAGCTTCAGCCATGTTCATTTTACCCCCCATTATGTCGATGGCTAAGGTTGTGGCTCATTTTATAAGGCTGATTAAGTTGACTTTAATGCTTTGTGAAGTTGTATTTTGAATAAGTGCGACTTCTGGGGTTTTTTTCGATTTGTGAGGCCTGATTTTTAAGGGCTGTAGGCTTTGTAATTTGAGGGTTCTGTCGTTTTGTTGGTTGTTGTTTAATTTGGGATTTAGTGTCGCGTGCTATGCGAAGCTGCTATGCGAAGCCCCACATTTGACACAGTGTGGGGTAGCATGGCACATGTCAGAAACATGATGGAATCTCTGGCAATTGAAGCACTGAGAAGTTTCTTTAGGCTTAACGACCGTACGGTTAGCTAATGTGGAGCGCCATAACTGGGACCAATGCCTGGTGAAGCGCATGGATGTTAACGGCAGTGTCTCCAGAATGTGGGATTTTTCGGCCCCCACCACTCTTCCATCTGGGAGCGACATATTCAAGCGTAGCGTGTCCGTGAGTCGGCTCTGCTACATGTTGCGTAGACCAGCCTCCTGTAGTGCCGAAAATGCACGAGTCCGAGCCCCCCCGACTTCACGATTCGTTTTCGCTGGCTAACTGGCTATTTAGAGCAGTTTTTAAGTAAACTGAATTTCGCAGGTTGTCAAGAGAATGAAAGCTCAGGCAATGTTGCTATGTTCTATAATTTTAGAAAAAGCTAAGGAAATTAATTCTTATCAAGCCTTCTTGCGCAATTTTATTTCACTTTTTTTTTTAAATCTATTTTTGTTTAAAAAATGTGCTTTCAAATTTGCGTAAGTTTAAGAGATATTCAGGAATTTTGAAACGATTAGAAAATAATAAAAATTTGTGAAGATTTTTAAAGAATTTTTTAATGTATCATGAAAATGAAAAATATTCTTTCAGGTTTCTACGAATAATTAATATAATTTTTTATTTTAAAAAATAGATTTTTTTAAATTCCAATATATGTTAAACTATGTTTGAAATGATCAATAAAGAATCTGCAGATTTTAAGTAACCTTTTTTATTTTGCCGAATTTCAAAGAAATTCAGGAAAAACTTTAATAGTTTTTAATGATTAGAAGGCTTAGAAGGTCCGACAAGATTAGAAACAGAACTTTTTCAAGATTGGTAGGAAAATTTGCAATTACTTTTTATTTTAAAAAATGTACTTTATGGGAATATTAAAAAGGGATTTTAAACATGTGAAAGGATTTCCTAAAATTTAAAAGAAGACTGTAGAAGATTTTAAAGCAAAATGTTTCAATTTGGTAAGATTATAATAAATAGATCAAAATCGAGTAAATGCAAGAAATATTTAGAAGAACTGAAGAGATTCAAATTGAATTTTAAACTTAAATTTTGTTAGAAAATTAGATTTTTAAAGGATTCAAACATAAACTTTAGAAACTTTACAGGAATTTCGAAAGATTTCAAGGAGGTAAAACTATTTTTCTTATAATTCCTTGGAAAAATTTAAAAGATTATGAGTAATTTTTTTCACATCTTGAATTAATGAACATAATTCTTATTAGGCATTCTTGTGTAATTTTGTTACACAATTTTTTAAATTATATGTTGCTTTAAAAATCGACTTTCAAATCTGAGAAAGTTTAAAAGATATTTAGAAATTTTGAAAGGATTAAAATAAAATTAAAACTTGTAAAGATTTTTCAAGAATTTTGTAAGTTTTTACAAAAATGAAAAAGATTATTTTAGGTTCCTAGAAATAATTAAAATAATTTTTTATTTCGAAAAATTAATTTTAGGAAATTATTTTAAAGCATTTAAAAACATTCAAAAATACGTCAAAAATTTTCAAAGTATCTGAAAAATTTTAAAGGAAATGTTTTCTTAATTTTGCAAAATAAAAAAAATCAGGAAAAATTTGAATAATTTTTAAAGATTAGAAGACAAGATAAGGAAAAAAATTATTTTCTTAAGTAACGTGAGAAAATTTTTAATAATTTTTTATTCTGTAAAGTGTGCTTTAAAAGAAAATTAAAGAAGATTTTTAAACACATCGAACAATTTCCTAAAATTTGGAAAAAGAGTGTAAAAGGTTTTAAAATCAACGTTTTTTAATTCGATTACATTACAAATTTTTTGAAGGAGCAAATAATCGAAGAAGTTCAATAAATATTGAGTAGAATTGATGAGATTAAAAATAAATTTAAAGTTCAGAGGGGTCTTAGAAACGTAGGATAAATTGATTTAAAAAACTGAAATTATTAAATTAATAATATAGTTCGATAAGATTTAAAAAAAGTTTATTTTAATTACACATCAAATTTGTTGAATTATTTATAAAAATATGGAAACATTAAAAATGGTAGTATTTAAATACACTTAAAATTGCAGACTTTTATATTAAATTTGGATAATATATAATCGATACGTATGTAAAATGAAAAAAATAATAGTAAAAGTCGATAAACGAAGGACTTTCAGATAATGAAAGAAAATGAAAGAAACTCCTTAGGAAAAAGTGTAAATAATTTTTTGGAAATGAATTCTAACAGATAATTGAAAAATGATTACAAAACATTTTTTATTATTTCCTGAGATGTCTAAAAAGTACGTAAAATATTTTGAAGCAAAATGTTGTAATTTTTCCATATAATTTTTAAAGATTAGAGATTGAAAGGTCTGCCAAGATTAGAAAAACAGAATTATTTTTCTAATAATTGTGTGAAAGTTTTAAATAATTTTTTATTTAGAAAAATGTAGGTACTTTAAAAAAAATTCAAGCAGATTTTTAAACACATCAAACGATTGCCTAAAATTTAAAAGAAGAGTGTAGAAGATTTTAAAGCAAAATGCTTCAATTTGATAAGATTAAAAAGTTTAAAAAAAGTAAATAATCAAGTGAATTCAGGAAGTATTTAGTAGACTTGATGAGATTCAAGAAATTTAAACTTTAGAAGTGTTTTAGAAACGCAATATAGACTTTAGGAACTTTAAAAGAATCTCGAAAGGTTTCAGGAGAATAAACATAGTTTCTTAAAATGCTTGGGAAAATTTAGAAGATTACAAGGAAATTTTGTTCTACATTTTGAATGATTTTTCTTTATTTTCGATAAAAACTCGAGAGTTACCAATATCTTGAACAATTTAAAACGTTTTAAATAGATAAGAAATTTCCATAATATTTGTTAAAATCCTATAAAATAAAAATAAAATGTTTTTTAAATCTCCTAGGATCTTTTCTGACACATCTGATATATTCGAAAATCTTTTTTTTTTAATTTTCTTAAGAATCTTATAATAATTATTTACACATAAATTTATAAGCAAACTGATAATACTTTTTTTTATTGTATATGAAATCTTTACAAAATCTTTAATGCCTCAAAATACTTATCTCAAAATTACAAAATTTAGCTTTTACAATTTTATTTTAATTGTAAAATAATTGTAATTGGAAATTGATTTTAAATGATTGTAAAATAAATGCAACAAAATTTATTTTATCTCATGATTATAAAAAGAGAAAAAAAAATGGTTAAGGTAAGTCTTTGTAGCATTTTAATAACTAATGAACGTATTTTTATATTATTTTTCCTTGATTCTGGCCGAGGGTCAAACATGGTACAAAAAACCGTCGTGAAATTTCAAATAAAAACTGTACTCTATACATTAATTTTTTTTAATTAAAAATAATAATTTATAAATATTTCTGAAATTTCTTTGAATATGATACACATTGATTTTTATTGAAAAATTCCTGTGAATAGTTGATGTTTTTTAAATTTTACGATATCTGTGTACCATTTTTGACCTTGGGGAATAGATTTGAGGAATAAAATTATAAAAATATCTCCAATAGTTAGTAAAATACTATGAAGAATCGCCTTTTAAATTATAATTGAAATTGAAGAAATAGATATTTTTCTTACCGTTTTTTAGCATATGATTGTTCACTGAACGTAAAGCAGATTAAAATACACTTAAAAAATAATAAGAAGAAAGTTCAGAAATTCATGCAGTTTACTATTCAGAAAATCCCACACATTTTTTAATGGCTTTTTCTCTTAAAATCCTCAAAATTGTGATTATAGCCTAAAATAGCATGAAAAGAAATGTATCAAAAAAGAACCTAGAGGACTTTAAATTTGTTTATTTTATTGGATTTAAAAAAATATTAGAAAAATTCGAGTCTATTTAAAAGATGTTTAGGACATTTAGAAGTTTGGAAGATAACAACGAATAATTGATCAATTTTGAGAAATTTTTTCAATTTTTAAAATATTTCTAATACGTTTAAAACTAAATAAATTCAAAAAAAATATTTTTAACTTACCATATTTTTCTGAAAATTTTAAAAAAGCATTCAAGATGTCAAAAACCTGACTTATATAATCTTCTAAATTTTTCACAGGAATTTTAAGAAAAATAATTTTATCTCCTTGAAATCTTTCTGAATTCCCTTAAAGCTTCTAAAGTTTATTTTTTCGAAATTTTTGAAAATCTACATTCTAAAAAATTTAAGTTTAAAATTAGATTTGAATCTCTTCCATTCTTCTAAATATTTCTTGAATTTATTTGATTATTTACGTTTTTTAAAACTTTTTAATCTTATCAAATTGAAATATTTTGTTTTAAAATCTTCTACACTCTTCTTTTAAATTTCAGGAAATCGTTTGATGTGTATCAAAATCTTTATGAATTTTTTTTAAAGCACATTTTTGTAAATAAAAATTATTTAAAATTTTCAAACGATTATTAGAAAAATAATTCTTTTTTCTAATAATTTCAGACCTTCTAATCTTCTAATTTTTAAGAATTATATAAATTTTTCCTGGTTTTTTTGCAAGTTTTAATTATTTTTTAATCATTTCAAAATTTCTGAATATCTCGTAAACTTACTAAAATTTGAAAGCAAATTTTACAAACCAACATAAACATAAGAAAAAATGGTGAAAAAATGGGAAAATTCGTTTCTATAGATGAAAATTGAACAATTTTGTTGACAATTTTTTTTCTTGACAAATTTTCTTTTTAGTTATAAATTTATCTTCTTTGTTGGCGAATTATTCTTCTTAAAAAATCAATTTGCTTTAGATAAAAATTAATTTCTTTTGTTGATAAAATCGCAGTTATTTGGGTTTAAAAATTAATTTTTTTAACTGTAAACTTCAGTATAAACTACGATATATAAGTTAAAAAATTTATTTTTAAAAGTAATTTCTTAGGTTGAAAATTTAACTATTTTGTCGAAAATTTGTTTTTTATTTGTTAAAAGTCCATTGTTTACTAAAAATATGACTAAAAATATATTCGTGAGGTCGGGAGATCTCGGGTTCCTGCTCGTGCATTTTCGGCTTTACACGAGGCTGGGCTTCGCAGCATTTAACAGAGCCGACTCACCGACGCGCTACGTTTGAATGTGTTGCTCCCAGATGGGAGAGTGGTGGGGGCCGAAAAATCCCACGTTCTGCAGACACTGGTTAACGGTTATTTTACTTCCGCCGTCAATGGAACTAGCCGTTTGTTAACCTGCCGTCAGCGCTGGAGTAGTGAAAGTGGGTCTTAGAACAGCGATTCTCAAACAGCTACCCTGGGTAGGGTGGCTACCCGGCGGTAGGGGGATGCCACCCCGGGCCGAGTATCTCGGTAGGATCCAAGACAGGGTCCCCGCTGTGAGCATGGAACTATTTTTTTGACCTATCATGAATGTCTTTCATTGTTCTGAGATTAAGACCTGTTACAATAACTGAAGTTATGAAGGTATGACACAATTAAATTTAAATGAGCAGAATCAATTTTGTGATATAATTTTAGAAATATGGAAAAAAGTTCATAAAAATCGGTTAATATTTTCAATAGATTTGTCCAAGAAAATACATTACTGGACTACTTTGCAGCGTAACAAAAGTGCAATAACTTTTGAAGTTATTAACCGATTTCTTTCTATCTTTTTCTAATGTTCTCGTCATAGACCAGAAAATCTAATGCTGTCTATTAAAATGCGCTAATGAATATTTAACTAAATTTTCCATTTTTCCTGTTCGGCTCTAATTTTCTTATAATGGGTAGGTCGAGTGCGACAGGTCAGCACATGCCCGCATCACAGGCTGTCAAGTGCCCCCTTGGGTTTAAGTATTATGAAAAAATTTGAGGATGGGGACCCTACCGCCCCCCAGAAAGAGCGAAAAAAGTTTGAGAATCGCTGTCTTAGAGGTTTCCTGAAAGATTTGGGTCCCTTTTTTCATGTTTTAATTTATGGCGGTACAATCTTGAGGATTCCGAAACACGAGAGGCAATGAAGAAAGGTTTGGCTGCCATAGTCTTTATAAAATGAATAATTTTTTATACTAAAAATTTCTGTTTATTTATTTACATGCATATATTTATTTACAATATTTCCGTCTACATATTTCACAATAGCTTATCCTTACTTACAGTTATTTAAAAATATTTACATAAACTCTTATATCTAGATCCTTATTTATATTTTTTCGATCGCGCAATTTGGGACATATGAGCGAACGAGTGAGCCACCGATTAGCTGACGGCGGGTTCAATTTAATGCCATAGTTAAGCTTCGATTATCCTTTTGCGCGTTTCATCACATTTTTGGAGGGTGCGGTTAGCTAACCAGATAGTCGTTTTGAAATAACTCCTATTTTACTTAAAAACAGCCGCGTGATTGGCTAGTCGTCGTTCGAGTAGAAAGCAAAGCAATATTAGGCGTGCGCGCCAAAGCCAGGTAAGGTTCACGCCACGCTCGTTTCCACAATAACCTAAACAAAGTGTTAACGCGAGCTAATTGACCGTTAAAAAATGCGGGAACGCGTAATTAGCTTTAACGAAGGATTACCTTTTTAATCGAGGTTGGTGGCACCGGCCCTAAATCTTACTATTCCTGTCCATGTTCTCTCTCCCCGTCTCTTTTCTAAAAACTTAGGTACTCATTTTTGGATACAAATTGATTTTTTTTAAATTCAACAATTTAGATGAACATTTGTCTTGTTCAATTAAAAACTCAATTATGTTGTCAAAAATTTACGTATTTGGTTAAAACCCCGACTTTTTGGTAGAAAAGGATGATCTTTTACTTTAAAAGGAAATATCCCTGCTTACACATTTTTTCTTTTCGGTGAAAAATTCAAGTATTCCATTTGAATATTTATCGTTTTCGTTAAAAATTCATCAGTTTGATTGAAAACTTATCAGTACACCGAAAAAAATATGCTACTATCTTAGTTTAATAATACCTTTGACCAATACGCTTCGCATACATTAGAACTCTGTAGGTAAAAAAGAGGAACTGGATCTCTTCATTTAATTTTTAACTTTATCGGTACGTAATGAAATCTGAATCACAGCGCGTCGGTAAGATAGAACTTTTACGATTCAAAATACTAGACGCGCTTCGTTTAAACAACGAGCAACTGCTATTCTAAAAATGCGAAAACGGAGCAGCTCTCTGTACGAAATGCTCACATCGAAGTATCAAACGGCGCTAGCTGGGGCAAAGCGAAACCCGACCCGTTCAATGTTTTCATACGCGAACGCTCGGCGTCCAAACAGCAATGTGTGGATATAGATATACTCGCTACGCTTCGCTTCGTTCGACTCGGCTGATTCGAATAACGAAGAACAGCGAGAATTAAACGAATCTGTAACGTAGGAACTTCGCGCGAGCAGGTGGGTGACCCGCAATACAAATGCCCTCAGGCAGTTTTGTAAAGTACGGCAGAAAATGAAACACTAGCGCCACCCCTTATATTTGAATGAAAGCTGATTGGAATCATGGGAGATTTAGTATTTCTCGCAGTTTTTGTAATATTTTGGACTTAGTGGATAATTTAAAAACTTTAAGCTTAACCCAAGCAAGGATGGATATATAAATTAAATGTGGAGTAAAGACATCGGTGTAAAACTTCGAACTGTCGATTAGGGTAGGACTGAACCCGCTCAAACGGAGTCAAAAGTGTTTTTTTTTCAGTTCCAAAAAATGAGGTTGAACATTTGTAGAAAGCAATTAAGCGAGATTAAAAGAATTTTATTGATAAACCTGGACAGGTAGTGTTGAAGATCACTTATTAAAGAAACAGATCATTTAGAAAAAGGAAGTTTTAGCTTCTAATCGAACGGTTATGCTGGTAGGTACAGCCAAACACTTTTATAGTTCTCCCTTTTATAGCCCTAACGAGAATCGATGCACTATAGGTCAAATTTGATTTTTCCTGGTTCAAAGTCTAATATAAAGAGAAAGAAAAGAAATAACTCAACAAATTAAAAAAAAAAAAAAAAAACTTCACGTTAGCCGCTGATGGAACGGTTATGTTGGTAAGTATTATGGTTTGTTGACACCGATGTCCTTTAACTTAAAATAATCGAATGGCTGACGGTTTCATGACTACATTGATTTCTATATTTCTTATATATTCTTCTTTCAGAACTATTAGATTACTGTGATAGTGTGTAAAATTATAGTTTTAATGGTTTTAACATTTTTTTAAATATTTTAAGATCCTCACTATCTTTAGGAACAATATAAAAGTAACATTAATGAGTTTTGAATTGTCGCTGAGTTTCAAATTTTATTTACAATTACATTAATTTATTGTTAAAGCTAAGTATAAAGTAAATTATAAATGTAAAATGTTTTTCTTGCAGTCAGAATGGTACAAGAAACCTAAATTAAAACCAGGGGTTTTGCCATCTCAATTTTCAAACTGCCCTGATAGCATTGTTCGAAGGCTCATTTTTTTATTATACATTTCAGAATCCTTAGTAAAAAATCGCGCTTTATTAGATGAAGAGGTTTTTAGCAGCCTTCGAGCAATTGCTCAGGACAGTTTGAGAATTGAGATGGGAAACCACCTGGTTTTAATGTAGGTTTCATGCACAATTCTGATTGCTAGAAAATCATTATTTTACAATTATAGTTTACTTTAATACTTGAATTTAATAATCAATTATTGTAGTTTTAAATAAATGTCGAAACTCAATGATAATTCGAAAGTGCCATTAATTTCACTTTGACATTTTTCCTAAAGATAGTAAGGATCTTGAAATATTTTTAAATTTCAAAACCCATTAAAACTACGATTTTACACACTATCACAATAATTTAAAGTTCAGAAACAAGAAGAATATATCAAAAATTAGAAAATTAATGTTGTTGTGAAACCGTCGGAGCCAATCGATTATTTCAGGTTAAAGGCTATCGGTGCCAACAGACCTTAATACCGTGAAACTCTTATATAGCACCAATTTTGGGGTTGACGGTGGGTGGGAACTAACTCATTATAGCCTGCTCCGCTTTTATTTGTTCACGTCTGCATGCTCGCGTGAGTGACAACCACAGGCCCCCCGCAGCTCCTGTAATACCTACCTGCGGCGCGGCGTCGCCCTATGAGTGAAATTGCATTCTACTTTCTAGGGGTGAAAATGGACACCGAGAATCGGAAAAGGCGAAATATCACAGAATAGAATTGCAAATGGCTTTCGAGGGGGCTGAATATAATTTCGACAACCGTTTCTGCATTGTTCTCTACTGTGTGGATTATTTCTCGTTTGGCTGATTATTAATTTTCTGACTAAAAATTTAATTTCTGAATTTTTGATTGAAAAATAATGTTTTTAGTAGAAAATTGGTCTTTTTTGGTAATTGAATTTCTTGGCTGAATATTAGTCAATTTTGTCAAAAAAATTTTATTCTAGTTAAAGATTCACCATTTCAGTTAAATATTTGTCTTTCTGGTCAAAAATTCAACTATTTCAGTTTAATATTTACAATTGAGGGCCGGGATGCAAGAACTGGGCGAACGCTCGAAATAGGTAAAACAATTGTCCACCTGAAGAAAGTGGAAATGGAAAATTTTGTTTCGAATTTTAATTTTCAAACATACATTTTAATAGGAAATTTAATTGCGCGTCTTTTTTTTCTCATAAAAAAAGTTGCAGCTTTTTTAGTTTTCGAAATAAATTGAAAAAATTATTTTTTTACCAAACCAAAATTTAATTTCTATTTTGACTTCAACTCGTGCTCAGTCACTCAATTTTGAGAATTTCGTAATAAAATATACAGGGATTACGCTTTACGCTGTTCTAACAGTAACTGTAAAGGTTAGAAGTTGAAATATTTACATTGAAAAAAGTTAATAATTTTGTTCCGTCACGTCTAAAAATTGGAAATTGATACTTTCCAGCGTTTGGGGAGTCTAGCGAATTTTGAGCTAGAAAGAAGTTCCAGCGACAAAGTTGTTCAGTAAGGAATAAAGAAGTTTTTTAGAAAATATTACTTCGATTAATTCAACGGTTTAAAAACTACGTTTTACATCGAGTGCGGTCGGTGCTCGCGCGTAGCCAAGAACGTCTCCCGCGTCTCCGCTCGGATAACCGAATTCGATCGACAGCTCGTTGAAACTACACAATGCAAATTAAATAAGTACTAAAAATAATGTTTTCTTATCAATATATTATACTTTACTCTTTAGGCTCATTGAAAAATGATGATAGAAATTCCTTTAAAACAAATTTAAAATATAGGAAACGCGTTTAGACAGTTGAAAATTAACTTTTATTATATTTAATATTTATGCTAATTAAAAATACTCGATTATTCTCATTTTAATGTTCTGTATTTCAGTCTTCCCCTCATCTTTCCCATTTCCCACATTGTTTTTTTTTTTTTTATTATGAGGTTTTTTTATGAGGAAAAAAAGACGCGCAATTAAATTTCCTATTAAAATGTATGTTTGAAAATTAAAATTCGAAACAAAATTTTCCATTTCCACTTTCTTCACGTGGACAATTGTTTTACCCATTTCGAGCGTTCGCCCAGTTTCAATTCAATTTTTAAGTTTCCCAGTTTTGGAAGAGTTTTTCGTAAAAATCGTTTCCAGAGTGAGTTAAATACTTTAACAAGCATTTTACATCTTTCAGTTTTTCTTTAGTGATTCCGATGCATTTCGGTTTAGGACACTCTAGTAGTTTGTCAAATTGACGTGTCATTTGAAGTTGAAATTTTTTCGGAGTACCGTCATAATTTTCGTAAACTTCAACTGACATATTCGAACTGTACACTATTTTTACCGTGTTTCGTATGTGAAAACCTTTCGGGGCCAGCTTTCCTACTTTTTCGAACGCGATATCAAAATCTTTAATTGTTTTCAAATTGTCAATCATGATAAATTCCGGATTTTTTGCTGACCTGATCTATTCGATTGGTGTTTCGACTACTTGCTTATTACTTTTTTTTCCGTTCATACAGTCCAAAATTGCGATCGCACTGACCATATGCGCGAGCACCGACCGCACTCGAAGTAAATCAATCATAGTTTCTAAACCGCTGAATTAATCGAAGTTATATTTTCCAAAAAACTTCTTTATCCCTTATTGAACAACTTTGTCGCTGGGAATTCTTTCTAGCTCAAAATTTGCTCGACTCCCCAAGCGCTGGAAAGTATCAATGTCCAATTCTTAGACGTGACGGAAAAAAATGATTAACTTTTTCCAATGTAAATATTTCAGCTTCTAACCTTCACAGTTACTCTTAGAACAGTGCAACCCTTTTTTCTTTCTGCTCCCGCTATTTTCCTTTACTTATACTACATCTTCCTTTCTACCTATGTCAATGCATGCCCTTATTCCCTCCGAACTTTCATATAACACCCCTTTCTTTGTCATCACTTCCCTTATTTGTTCCCATTTCTTTAGTTTCACCAGTGCCATTCTTTCCCCTCTTCGATCTCACCTTCCTTCACTTTATTATATTGTTAGTATTCAAAATGTCCGGGCGCTCGCGACAATTCCATGGACGTCATTTTAGAACTCACTCAAATTTCAGATTCTTTTGTTTTCATAGTCAAAAGTTCGAAATTCGTTGACTGGCTAACAGCTGTTCGTGCATTTTACAACAATTTATCATTAAACTGGTCGAAAATTCGAGTGAAAAAACGCCATTTTAGTACTCTTCAAACCCACGGGGAATGATTGTTTGGATGTTAAAAACCAACCATAAGTTTGACTGGCAGCTCCTGATTGGTGGCAAAGTTTACTGGCAGACCGTCAAACATGTCAAAAATTCGAGTGAAAAAACGTCATTTTAGTACTCTTGAAAGCCATTGGGGATGATTTTTTCTGTGCAAACAACTACCAAAAAGTTTGAGTGGCAGCTCTTGAGTGGTGCCAAAGATGAATGTGGCACACAGTCAAACATGTAAAAATTCAAGTGCAAAAACGTAATTTTAGTACTCTTGAAACCCACGGGAAATGATTGTTTGGATGCTAAAAACTAACGAGGAGTTTGACTGGCAGCTCCTGAGTGGTGCCAAAGTTGACTGATAGGCTGTCAAAAATGTCAAAAATTCGAGTGAAGAAACGTCATTTTAGTACTCTTGAAACACATTAGGAATGATTTTTTAGGTGCAAACAACTACCAAGATGTTTGAGTGGCAGCTCCTGAGTGGTGCCAAAGTTGACTGGCAGGCTGTCAAACGTGCCAGAAATTCGAGAGAAGAAACATCATTTTAGTAGTCTTGAAACCTATTGGGAATCATTGTTTGAATGCTAAGTACTAACCGAAAACTGTGCGTTTTACAGAGGTTTTTAAAAATCAGAAAATATTTATGTGTCACTGAGGTTATTAAAGCGTTTTTCAACTCAAAAGTTATTAATTTTTTATAAGCTTTAGATCGTTTTTAAGCTGATCACATTTTTATTCGATAAATTTAAAACTTTGTGGTTTATGTAAATTTTCGTGTAGCAGAATATTATTTTTTGTCATTGATGTTATTAAAGAATTTTTGTACATGCAACTTTTCTTTATTATTCATTACCTTTGGGTCGTTGTTAAGCGTTTTAAATATTTAGAACCAACAAGTGTTAAGACCCTTGTTAAATAGGTGAAACTTACTTCGCTTTTTCACATATTTTATATTGTTTAAGAAATTTTATTTTTCATTAAAAAATGAGTAAGAGAGTATTATATACAATAAAAGAGTTGGATAAATTGAAAACTGCGCATTTTATTGAGAATTCTTGTTTACTGTTTATTACTTTTAGATATTTTATAACATTTTAAATATATTAATTTGGAAATTATTTATGAAATAAACTTTGTTGATTGCCTGCAAAGAAGGTTAGTTCCGTGAGATTAGTTACTATGTTTTATTTGTAAGTCCAAAGTTTTCAGCCATAAATATTGTGTAGTTTGGAAGTAACGCTCGGGAGAATTGTACCATACATAACCTCGCAATATGCACACATTTTTAGCAATATCAAAATTTTGTTGAAAGAAAAAAACACAAAAAAAAGTGTGCGGGGACGTCCGTTAGCATGTTCGTTATCATTTCCCAAAACATTGAGTTTCACAACGTTTAGTTTGAAGATGGTTGAGGCTCACCATACAACTTCGCACGACACTGCCTTGAAATTCTTACTAGAGATTTTGTCACCGAGATCCAAGTGCTTCGACAGCGAAGTCGGTAGAGCGCTCGGTTAGGACACTAGTTTAGGTAGGGTTCGAATCCTCGTGGTGTGCGATATTTCAAAGAGATTAATCGTGCGATTATATTTGTAAGTAACAGTGCGAAAAGTACGTGTTTTAATAATTTAAAAAAATGAAGATTATATAACAATAATTTCGAAAATAATTTTGTTCATTGAGAAATAGTGACCAGTTGAGGCTCATTCTATTGATGCGATCCTTCATATTCTTATATTAAGAAAATATATTCTTGAAACGTATCAGAAATGATTTCTTGGAAGTGAACTATGTTCTTCATTTGAATACATCTCTATATGAAGTAACACAATAAAGTTTTAGAATAATAAAATGCGATATTCTATCTAAGAATACATTTTCTCAGATTAAGAAAATGTACGCTTGTTCCAAGCATACGGTAGCAAGTATTTATTTGGAACAAACTCATATTCTATCGTCCCCATTTATACCTGCGATTGACTTGAATCAAGTAACATTTACTTGATTCAAGACCAATTTTTTTCACTGTAGAATAACGGTACATATATAATAAATAAAGATATGAAAAAGGATTGAAGATTGACGTTCTGTACCTGGTAGCTTGAAATGGATATAAGTGTCTTGTTTAGTGCCATTAAGTTTTTTTTTCCTTTTACTAATCTCATCGACTTGGAGGATAAAACAACTTGATTTATTAGGCATAAATGAATAATTTATTCAGTGCTCACATTTAAAAAAAATGTATTTCCTAAAATTATTCAATTTTCAATTTTATATTTATTTCATATTCCTAATAACTGAACGACAGCGCATAAATTTGATGAATTTCAACAATCAGCTGACTTAAATTAACCTATAAGTTTCATTTCACATGCACGCGTTGACGGAAAGTCAACAATCTTTCTGTCTTAAGGCCATGTGACAAGAATGTCACGTGACCAAACCTAGTCTTTAATTTCTCTTTCCCAACTTACATCTAAACGAAATGAGGTATCGCTTTGAAAGTTTGGGAAATGAAAGAGGAGGTAATAAAGTCCATATCTGCTTCGTTCCAGTGGAAATTTTGAGAAAACAATGTTTTTGAAGAAAATACCAGCAATGTGTGGGGCAAAACAACAAAAATCGCTCACGAACATTATGCACAAATAATGCAAAATCTAATGTTTGCATTGGAAATGCAAATAAACATATTTGGTCTGACGTACGCATTAGCAGAGATGAGTTGGGAGATTGCTCATGTAATGGAATAAGAGACTCCGTCAAAATCCGACTGCAAAAAGCGCCCTCTTGGTTTGTGGGTCAGCTCCTCGGAGTTACTTGGCAGTTTTCGGCATTTTTAGACGTACCGCGTCGGTAATTGTTTAAGTTAGAGAATTTTAAAAATGAGTTACCACCGCAGTTACAATTACAGGAGTTACCATAAATGTAAATGGTGTACTTCATATTTATTTACCACTCGAATATTAAGGGTTTATTATATAATTATTCTAATGATTCAAAATTATTAGTGAGTAATTATGTAATGAAAATTAATTATTTATTTTTAAAATTGATATTTTAAATATTATATCGTTACATAGCTATTTATATGCTATAAATAATAAATAATGATTTATAATTTTAATACATTACCGGAAAAAGTTTTATGTTCACCTATTTTTTAATGACTGAGAAGTTTTATTTATTTTGATTATGACAGAGCTAAACATGTTTCTCTTTAAAATATTGAATGCTATCAAAATTCAAAATTCTTTATAAAATCAAGCAGAGGATAAAGCCAATTTGTCCATTTTATAAAGAATTTTCAGATTTCTTTAGAAACAAAATAATAGTATATTGTCAATTATAATACCTTAAATTTTTCTCTAAAACGCTAAAATTAATTAACTATTATAACATATGTCTATCAGTTACAGATTGTATTAATTAATATAATTAATATAATAATATATAATATAATTAATATACAATCTTTTTATTCAGAGATTTTTACAGCATTTTTTTTAATTATACGATTTAAATGATTGATGGCTCTTTTGCCTTGAAATTAGAATCACATATTTTAGAAAATATAACTAATATATACACAAAAAATACTACTTTGAAGTGTTCAGTTATTCAAATAAAATAGAAGAAAACAGTAATATACGTACTAAATATTTTAATGTAACGTACACGATTGCAAATTCCTAAATATTAAACTGCAAACGGTTCTACAACATAGTCTTAAGTTTGAGAGATATAGTCTATACTATAGCCTATAGTCCGTATACCTGGTTGAACCTAATCAATTTTGGAAACATTTCTCCTTTTATTGTCTATTTCTGTTGTAAGAATACTCGGTATGAATGGCTGCGTAGCTGTGAGCCCAAAATTACGAAAATAGAATTAGCACCTTATTACGGTTAAAACACAATCAGAGTTAGAGCACTTTCAGAATCCACAAAAAACAAACCAAAATGAACATTTTAAGCCAAACAACACACGATATGAAAAAGAAGTAAAGAGAAGAAAAACGTTGATTTTTAAAAGCACTACAAAATTACGAAAACAACCTTTTTAATTTGGTCGAAAAGTTGCAAATTCCAAATTTCATCGTAACACAAATAATGAAAAATAAAAAAATTCAATTTTTTGATGAAACTATGCAAGATACGAAAAAAATGAATGAGCTAAAATTGCGTGCCCTGGAAAGACCTACAAATTTATAATAAATCACTTTTCGATAGGACGCGTAGATTCTGTTTTTAATCGTAAAAAACAATATTAAAAATTTAAAAAAAAAAAAATAATTTTTTTGGACTAGCGACACAAGCTACGAAAAAAAAAACGAGACAAAACTTGTTTATCCAAAAAAGAGCTATAATTTTTTGTAGGACACGTAGTTTTTGCCTTAGACGTAAAAAATAATATTCAAAATCAAAATATTAATTTTTTTTTGAAAAAAACGACACAAGGTCAAACTAAAATTAACAGACAAAAAATGTTAGCCTGAAAAGGTCTATAAATTTATTATTAATCACTTATAATGAAACTAAATTGAATGTTTGAAAACTAAATTGAATGTTTCAATGTTTGTAAATGTTTTAACTCAGTATTCAATATGAAAATTCAGAGCTCAAAAATGTAACCATTCAAAAACTTTGAATTTTTGTTTATTTTTATTTTACACAATGCAATTTTAAACTTTATAATTTCAACCAGTTCATTTAAAATAAGGGTCGGGTTTTGTGGCGTGCAAGCTGTGCACGCCACAAACGCCTCGACCTGTGTTTTCAGGTTTCCGGAAAGGTGAAAACTTAGTACCTGTATGTCTAAGTCTAGTCACAAGATCAGTAATAGCTTTTTCACTTATTGTTCATTCACAGATCTGAACTGAAATTCTCTTTTGATGATCATTTCTTACGATACTTTGTAAATTTATAATAATTATTAATCATTTAAACAATTTTCATAAACATTGAGAGGTGAGGTATTTTTCAATTGATAAACACAATTCGTTTAAGAAGTTAACTATGATTGTCTTTGCGCCCTGCTGATAAAAAAGCACTAAAAACCCACTGGCAAATGGCACTGGGCCGCCAGTGCGTTTTTCAGTGGCGGTTTGTGCCGATTTTCAGCATCTAAAACGCACTGAGAAGTAAAGGGTCGGTCATATAATGTTCCTATTGTATTCGTCACGTACCGCTCGGGCAGAGTTATTTACAGTACCTGGCCGCAACCAAACCGTCTCCCGTTTTACAATTTTCTTCAAATTATTAACAATTTTGTTTAATTTACGAATTTTCTCATTATATATATGTATTTATAATTATAACTTGTATACTAATATACTGCTTTGAAGTTGAATTCAAAAATGTTGTCTGTTTTAGCGTATGTCATTCCATTTACGAGATACGTTATATTCACTCCAATTTTCAATATCTAAAAGAAAAAGCTAGATATCTGACTTAATTGAAACCCGTAGATTCTGAATTTCTAACCTTCTCGTAGTTAGTTTCAAAATTTTACAAATTAAAAATTTTTATTTTCAATCCCTTTCAGCTGGTCTGCAGGGTGGCCTTAGTCGCCCAGGTATTGGAAAACTAGCGGTACAGGTAGTGCTGAAGAAACAGTACTGAGTGCGCACTGACTACTGCGTTTTCTTTGCTTTTTCAGTGCGTTTTCATCGGCAGGGCGATGACTCTTTAAGGTATTCGTTAAATCTACAAGAATGGTTAATTATTTAAAGAACTTTCATAACAAATTCAGAATTTGGCTATTTTTCAAACGAATAGGGTCAGTTTTTTTACGAATTTAATTAAGAACGTCTTTCCGATTAATTATAATAATCGCATTTTTAGCATTTATTATTTAAACTACTTTCATGAGCAAATTAAGAGTTTGGGCATTTTTTGAAGAATTAGGCCTAATTCTAACTCTATAATGGTAAAAACTATCAACTTCACATTCTATGCGCACTTGAAATTTTTACATTCTCATCAGAGAAGGTATTAGATTTGTGTGAAATTTGACCCCCTCTCCCCAGTTTTTGTCAAATATACAAGTTTTGAGACCCCCTGAATCTAAAAAACAGGTTTTTAGGAATGTGTCTCTCTGTATATCTGTATGTCTGCCTGTGAACACGATAAATTTTGATAAAATTAATCTATTAGATTGCCCTTTGGTACACTCGTTTAGTGTCCTAAACTAAAGATCAAGTTCGTTAGCCAGCAATTTGGATGAAAATTCAAAAAGTGGGCACATTTTGAATATTTTAAAGACCACTTTTTTTAAAATTCCAAAATTTCTCTGTGTAGTTATTTATAGTATTCAAAAAGTTGAACAATTTATCCTCATGACTTTTTTTAAAAAATAAAAAATTATCAGAGTTATAGCATTTTAAAAATCCAGAAAAACAAACTAAAATGAATGATTTAAGCCAAACAACGCATGATGCGAAAAAAAGGCTGAAAAAGAAAATCGTGGCTTTTTGAAAGCCCTACAAGATTATGATAACAACTTTTTTAATTGGGTCAAAAAGTTGAAAATTTAAAATATGATCGTACAACAAATTTTTGAAACCACATTTTTTCAAGATTTAAAATTCTATGTATGGTTTTTCATAGTGCTCAGAAAATCAAACAATTTATCCCCATGACTTTTTTTTATAAAAAGAAAATTATCAGTTAGAGCATTTTCATAATCCCAAAAAAACAAACTAAAATGTACATTTTAAGTCAAAAAACGCTTGATATGAAAAAAAAAGTCAAAGGAAGAAAAAGTTTGCTTTTTGAAAGCCCTGCAGGACTATGATAAAAGCTTTTTTAATTTCGTCGAGAAGCTTAACACTCCACATTTGATCGTACCAAAAATAATGAAAAATCCAAAAATGTCATTTTTGGTCAAACTATGCAAGATACGAAATAAATGAAAAAGCTCAAATTGGGCGCCCTGGAAAGAACTGCGAATTAAAAATGTATCACTTTTCGATATAAGCTACGAGAAAAAATGATACAAAACTTGTTCATCCAAAAAAGAGCTATAATTTTTGATAGGACAGTTAGTTTTTTCTTTAGTCGTGAAAAATAACATTCTAAATAAAAATATTAAATTTGTTTGAAAAAACAACACAAGGTATGAACTTAAATTACCAGACAAAAGTTGTTCGCCTAAAAAGATCTATAAATTTATTATTAATTATTTTTCGATAGAACGAGGAGATTTTCTTTTAATCGTAAAACATAAGATTAAAAATTAAAAAATTAACTTTTTGGAAAAAGCACAGAAAAGACGAAAGAGGACATAGGCTCATATACGAGGGTGGATTGATAAGTTTCCGGCCTGACCAAGAAAAACAACGTTTTTAAGAATTTTTTTTTTTATTTCTCAACATAATCTCCTCCAAGGCT
>NC_046659.1:16248113-16252436 GCF_010883055.1 Belonocnema kinseyi | reverse complement strand
AGCTATCTAAGGATGGTACTATAGAACGCCACCTCAAGGTAGGCCTAGTGGCGCCATCTCTTGGTCAGGCCGGAAACTTATCAATCCACCCTCGTATAGGACCCTATATAGGTTCCTGTATTAGACCCTATTTAGATGCGCAGTAGTTTTTATTTTATCTTAAAAAACATTAAAAATAAAAAATTATAAAAACAAGGAAATAAGAATCAGTATGATTCAATTTTGTATACATATTATGAATTGGAATGATATACATTTATTGAAATGATACATGTTTCTGAGCAGCTTAGAATACAATTTAAAGTAAAATAAGAAACAAATACAAAAATAATCATGATAAATATAATTTGCTTTTTATTTTGCAATTTTTTAATAAGTAATCCCTGAAAGAGTTACATAAAAAATATATTATAATTGATATAAAAGTGTTGTGTATAATGTACAAAAGTTGACAGGTTTGACAAAATCGTGTGCGAAGCACGAGATACGTGATGAGAATGTGTTCGTTAAAGCCAAAAGAGCTTTAACAAAAGAGTTCAAAATCACAAAGTTACAGTTGTCGGTCCGTTCACCTTTGATTTTACAAGGTCTGTCCCCGAATGCGGAAGAAATGCAAAGACTAAGCGCGGAGTGCGATTGCCCTCAGTCGCGTGCCGTAGGTGCGCTCAAACTCTCGAGCTAAGCTTTTTTAAAGAAAGAAAATTCACAATCACAAAATTACAGTGGTGGATGTTTTGAGTCTTAATTTTAAGATGTTTGCGCAAGAATGTGCGAAAATATAAAGGCGGGCCTAAAATCAGTGCATTAATTTTAGTACAGTTAAATTACAATGCGGTTACATACGAGGTTATTGGAAGTACTCGCATTTGCCTAAACATTTCATAAAAATGTTTAGTGTTGCGCAATCATTTATTCTGCATCGTGAGAGGGTACCCACGCGAATCCGTGTACAAATAGAAGTTATTAAAGTAAAAATGATTATCGTGGTATTTTATTGAACTTTCTTTCCAAATAAAATAATTGCAAGCTAAGTAGTGAGTCGCGCGCGGAGCGCGCGTATGAGCTTTTATTTTGGTTGAAAATTCGTCTTTTTGGTAGATAGTTCGTCTTCTTGATTGACAATTAATCCTTTTAGTTTAAAATTCAACTGCTATTTTTTTGAAAATTCATGTATTCTGTTAACAATTCGTCTTGTTGGTCGATAGAATGATCTATTTAACTGAAAATTCAACTGAACACAGTTGATAATAAATCTATTTTGTTGAAAGTTGAAAAAAAATTAACGAAACCAGTTGAATATTCCTTCAATTCAGTGGAAAATTCATCTCGTTGATTAAAAATTTGACTAATTTGTTGAAAATACCACTCCGCTAAACCGACAAGTTGAAACTCTGTGAAAAAGCCATCCTCATAAGCTGCAGTTCAGAAAAGTTTCATTTTTTTCCGTTATAGCCTGCCTTACAACTTTTTGCAATGACAGGAAATTTAATTTTTCATAAACATTAAAAAATTTTAATGGCAGAACTTAACAAATTTCATCGTGAACTTTGACAATTTTTCAATACATTTTTTTTATCTTTCATGTAAAACTTGTTTAATAGGTGCTAAAACTGAGACTTGGCGAAACAAAGTGCTGATTCTGGGCCAAGCATCGCTGGA
This sequence comes from Belonocnema kinseyi, assembly GCF_010883055.1. Classification (NCBI taxonomy): domain Eukaryota; kingdom Metazoa; phylum Arthropoda; class Insecta; order Hymenoptera; family Cynipidae; genus Belonocnema; species Belonocnema kinseyi. Next base: position 16,250,777 of record NC_046659.1, on the reverse strand, counting down.
GGATCAGCAAATGTAAAAAGCCAATATAGGCTGCCAGAACTGGCTCAACACTGGGCCGATTAAAATGCCGATATTGGCCCAATAACTTTAGCCGATCTTTGGCTGCCAAAATTGGACCAACACTGGGCCGTGTATTTAGCTCCGGCAATTCGCACTTGGGGAAATATTTTAGTATTATACCATTTACAATTAGGCAATTATTTGCCTTTCGCGGTGTAGGCGTTTCTCACTGAGCTTGGAAGGGAGTAATGTGAGGAAAGGGGTGTAGATCTTTAAGAATTAAGATGGATCTAGAATAATTCCCGATTTTTACATTCTCGTCAGAGAAGGTATTAGATTTGTGTAAAATTGGTTTCCCCAGTTTTTGTTAAATGTCCACGTTTTTAGACCCCTTGAATCCGAAAAATAGATTTTTACGAATGTGTTTGACGCCTAATTAACAATTAAGTTTCTTTTGCGCATGTCAAATATAATTTAAAATACTGTTGCGTACACGTTTCGCTTGAATAAATACAATTTTGTGTGCCAGATCTTGAATTTTTCTTAATTCATTATGCACATTAATGTTACATTTACCTAAACCTTGAAGTAAAAAGCGTGATAAATGAAATTCTGTAGAAAATTCGGATCAAATTCAGATAGAAGAATTTCGTTCTACCTTCATCGCGAAATTCCTTAAAAATGTGTTTTTTACGTTTCATTAATATTTAAAAAACATTATAAGTACATTGTTGGATGAATTCACATGGTAATAATGAGAATAATAACTAGAAAATTCTAAACAATTGTATGTTGATTAAAAATATTCCATTAATTTATATTTAATTCATCGGAATGTTCTTCCTTTGAAAAGAACAACTTTTGTAAATCATAATAAACGTGTTAAGAAAATTCGATAAGAACAGAAATAAATATTGAAGTTCACCCCCCCCCCCCCCCCCCCCCCCCCCCCCCCCCCCCCCCCCATCATGGAATACTCATCCCCAGTAATCTACCTAGAGTCCTAGAGACTTCCCGCCTACATTTATACTTTTTACAACCTCAGGCCTGACTGTTTCAAAGGATAGTTTCAAGAAAGATGAATGGGCTAGCTGCATTACAGATTAGAGTCCCAAATATTTTCTACGCCACTGGCGTAAACTTGTCAAATTTTACAAAGGGTCGTCCCACCATGCTCCAGGCGCACTACATTCTTGATGTAATAATTACCATATGATTTTATTAAAAATGGATAAAGATCTAGCACGTCAAAGTATGTCCATTCAGAAATGTGCACTAACTTATTTAAGTCCAATTGATTTTGACTTAAATTGACATTATTAAAACTTAAAATGACATTATTAAAAGAACGGTTAAATGCCATGGAAATCGGAACAATTTCACAGGTTTCACAAAGACTTCGCATAGATTTAAAAGATTTTATAAAGTCTTCTATTATTCGACAGAAAAGATTTCAAAGATTTCGAGTCGATTTAAAAGACTGCATGAAGACTTCAATCATTTTAAAAAGATTTCATGAAGGCTTTATTAATTTAACAAATATCACCGAATATTTCAAAAGTATTTCAAATAATTTACAACGACTTTTAAACAATTCACAAAAATTTCAATGATTTCCAAAAGTTTTCAAAGATTTCGCCGAGATTTCAGATAGATTTGAAAGATTTCAGATGCATTTCAAATATTTCACAATGATTTTTAGAGAATTTATCAGTATTTTACAAAGGATTAAATGATTTCCTAAAGAGTTAAAATATTTCAGAAAGATTTCGGATAGATTTCAAAGATTGAGCAAAGATTTCAATAGTTGCCTAATGATTTTGCAAAGATTCTGAGAGAATTCACTAAGATTTTAGAAAGATGTCACAAAATTTTCATTAATTTCCCAATGACTTTAAAGATTTCACAAAGGTTACAAATATTTCGCAAAGATTTAAAATAGATTCCAAAGATTGAACAAATAATTCCAATGACGTCGTAATGATTTCACAATGATTTCAAACATTTCGTTAAGATTTAGGATATGTTTAGAAGATTTCACAAATATTTCCATTATTTTACAAAGGCTTCTATTATTTCACAAAGTTTTCAGAATTCTCAAAGATTTTAAACATTTTGAATAGATTTAAAAAAAGTAGAATTTTGGTCTACGATTCTGATTAATATATATATATATATATATATATAATTAAAAAATTTTCCTGAGGACAACCGCAGGATTTCGCCGGGAGCGGGTGCTAATCTGGAAAATTGCACCCGCTCCCAACGAAATCGCGGTAAAATTTTAGCCACAACCACGTCTCACGCCCGTGAGACAGGTGGTCACAGTCTGTAAAGGAATCAATACGACGATCCAGCAAACGCCTCGTGCACCCTAAGAACACGGAGCGACCCAAGGACTACCGCCTTCTGCATTTTTCCCGCAAGTGTTTTAGCAGGGATGCTTTTTAGGCCATTGGCAAGTGAAAGCTTGGCACCTTCAAGAGCGCCGATGATCAGGACATTAGTTTAACAGAATATTCCGGGTACAATCGTTGCAACTCCCTTATAAGGTCTCGATATCTCTCTTTCTTTTCATTCTCCTTGGTTATGGTGTTTTTGTCAGCTGGTGCCGAAAATTCGATAACGAACATGGTTCGCTTCTCGAAGTCAAGAAGAACCATG
>NC_046659.1:16240396-16248013 GCF_010883055.1 Belonocnema kinseyi | reverse complement strand
AGTTCAGCATGGTTTCGCAGACGTTGCTGCGAAAAGTGAGATAGCTCCGGGTGTTTCTCGCACCACAGAGCATGCAGCCGTGCCATGTAACCCCGTTCACGGACCACACTTGCATCGTAGCACTCTAGGAAGTCGTGATTCAGTTGCTCCGCCCACCCAAAGGTCGCGAGATCCCGCCGATCCATCGCATAGAATCCATTTTCATTGGCTCCCCAAGCTCTAGATTGGTCGGCACTGTTGGCCGACCCATCGTCGGGAGCCCTGCGCGATCTGTTGTTTTAAACCGCACTTACTACAACTATGTCTGGTGTTGTCATTGTTGTTCCCTCGAGAAGCTAGGGAAAGGGGTTCGTCCATCCTTGTAGAGCCCCGCATGCAAGGATAAGGCTGCGTACTCTGAGAGGTCGCCCGATATCCCAGAGTCACCGTTCTAGACACCTCACCCAGGTGCCATTCAGCTTTCGGCACGGTTTTCACACCTCCGCATGGGGGTTAATACCTTCGGGACCACCCCTGGACATTTGTCCGCGACTGCCTATTTATTTTTGTAACCATATTCAGCAGAAGCCCTTGGTACAGGGACCCTCTATCCGCAACCCGAGGACGCGTTCGGTGGCTTTGTCATAGTCCCTTCGGTGTGATTTTAGAGGAATCAAAACCGAACCGAATATATATATATATATATATATATATGTTGAATTGAAGATCATACTCTAATTATTATTGTATAAACTCCTTATCTTTAAAAACACAATAATGAATTTAAATTTAAATAGCATGGATTAAAATAATTAGGTGTAATTATTCATAGTAAAAATTATAAATTAATTAATAATTATATTATTCTAAGAACTGGAGATCATAAATAAGAAACTGTCTTTATTATAACATTTTCTAGTTGAAAAAATCATTAAAGCCAAAGCTTAGTTAAATAATTAATTTTACAGGAGTAGATTGGATACATTTTTCTTAATTTATTATGTATAATTGTTACCAACTCCGATCTTCTCTACCGACTTTATCAAATTGTACCCAGTTTTACCAAGTGAGTAGCAGGTAAGTCACCTTTCATTTTAGTTCCCGAAAAATAACAATGAGGCAAACAGGGCGCGCTTTTGAACCTTTAATTTTAGTTCCCGGAAGGCTAAGGCAAACAGGGCGCGCTGTGGTAAGTCAGTCGAAATCAAATACACAGTATAAGCAATCTCCCACCTCATCTCTAGTATTAGTATGGTATCAGCTGTGTCAAAGCAGCACTAGCGCAGCGAGTAGAAAACTTCGAATTTCTAGGGGTCTGTGGGTAAAACAGATTGCATGATTACCGTCAGAGAAAGTTAAAAGTCAAACTTCTGCTGTAAAACCTAAGTGTGTCCGTCGATAATCATTATTTGCATAAATAAATTTTTATTTTTCTCCAACTCTTTGCAAGGCCACAAGCGATCCTTTAATATTTATTAACATTTCCCGAAAAAAATGTTCGCGTTATTTAAACTTTTATTTTTCAATATGGGGGGAAAATATTGATCTCCGAGCTGACTTGATCAGCTGTTATACTCGTCACATGGTCTTAAATTAACCTATAAAGTACATTTTACTTACTTAAAGCAGCCGACTTTCAACCAAGCGCGTTAGTTAAAGTCATTTTATCATCATCAGTTGACTTTCAACTGGCGAATGATTCTTTTGATTACATCTGAAAGTCAACCGCCTTTTTCTACTGAAATTCAGATTCTTGTATTACTGTGCAGAAACCATATCCTACTTGCTCTTCTACCTTTACTCTGCTTTTTGTCTCTATAAAAATTTCCGATACCCTCTTTATTAATCCCTCTCTCATTCCCTTTTTCACCATAACTTTTTCTATTTCGCCTCGGTCTAATGAGTCAAACGCCGCCTTTAAGTCCACAAACGTTGCTATCATTGCCTCCTTTTCCCTTTTAATTCTATTATTTACTATATAGATCAGAACATATATGTTCAGAACCATAAAACTTTTTTAAAGGAAAATTTGTATATAAGAAATCTAGGGAAAAACTGTTTGAATGCAATGTTCCTTGGCAATGTTTATTCTTACTAATGTGAAACAAATTTTCATCAACTTTTCGTCGACAAGGAAAAGAACTGTTTTTAAAGAATATTTGTATAACTATTCTGCTATAAAGCTTTTTTTTTTAACTTTGCATTTTTACGAGAGTGCGATATTCAAGGGAAAATAATTTCACTTTCACATATATAATTCTCCTAGATAACAGAAAAATTCATTAATTACCACTATTTCTCTTATACACAGAACAGGTAGTTTAAGGGTTTATATCAAAAAAATTTAATTAAAAATGTCTCGCTAAAAATAATAATAAAAATTTTCAAATTACATTGAAATTGTTTTTTCATCAACTGTTCTTCGTTAAGAGAAATTTTCAAATAGAATACTGCAAGGTATATTAATTCTTATTGAGAGAATTAAATTAACCTTAAATGAAAGAATTTATATAATTTCACAACTAAAATATTAACCAAGGAATAAGAGGCTTCCGTTAAGAGTGGAGGACGGAGGGTGGATCGGTGTCACGGTGGTGGCACGTAGAAGGAAGGCGAGTATTAGGGTCGTGACTAGGCGCTATTGGGGCCCTAGATAGTTTTCACGTCTGGTGACGTAGCGGCCCCACCTTGGGCTTGTTTGGCAAGCCAGTTGTCCAACCGTTGCATGCCCTTGGGTACGCCGCCGACTGCGGCTTTTTGTGTGTTGTGGTGCAGGAAGGGGAGGGGCGAGAGGGATAGGAAAAAGGAAGATGTGAAGGATGGTGGTGAAATCCTAGGAAGCGCGGTGGCGTGGGAAGGAAAAGGCCCTAAAGCGTCCCGCCAACCAGGAGGTGGTTTGGTTGGTGGGTGGCCACTTGCCACTTGTTTTTCCCCCTTTCATGCCATCCCTTCTTTCCCCCCTTTTTTCAGCAAAAAGCTTCTCAAGCTGTCCCATAATTCTCCCCTTTGTTTTTCACATTCTTTGTCCAACCATCCTCCCTTCAATTTATTTACTTTATTTAAACCTGTACCATTTATAGTTGAACCTACTTTTTCTGCTGCTTTCCATGTGCAGCTCAAAAAGTTTTTCAATCTCTTCTCCAAGGTTTCGCTCTACTTGCTCTTTCCATAGATTACCCATTTCTGTTTCATAGTCTTCTCCCTTTTGACCATCCCACCTTAATCTTTTCTTTGCACTTTTTTGATTTCGGACTTCACAGTACTTTTCCTTACTTTTTAAACTAATTTTAAGATTGAAGCCTACCGGTAAATGATCAGATTCAATTCTAGTTTCAATCTGCATTGTTTTAATTGGACATACTCCTTCATTTTCCGATACTATAATATAATCGATGAACGAGTCCCCATCTCCATAGATGTGCGTCCATTTTCCCTCTCTAACCCCTTTTATTCTACCATGCAACACTCTCAAACCTTGTTCTCTACAAATTTCTAATAGTTTCTTCCCTTCCGCATTCAATATTTTATCCTCCGATTCTCTATTTCTATACAAAACTTCGTCTACTTCCCCTCCTTCCCCTTCTTCATCTCCCTTTTCTTCTCCTATTCTCGCATTCCAATCCCCGATAAGATTATTCTTCAGTACTTTCGTTGGGTGAGAATCGGCGGCTCAGGCTATCTTGGTAAAGCTTAATGCTTTTCAGGTTTTCATGTGTTTTTGGGATATCGTTGTCAATTTAAAAGATGCTGTGTTTAAAGTTTGTGCAGTTCAAAGTACTCCGTAATGAAAATAAGTTCTCTAGTAGTTTGATTTCTATCTTGTGTTGAAAAAGTTTATGTTAAAAGTTCACTTTCAAGTTAATAAATGATTTTGCGTGTCAGTGATCTTACTCAAAGCTTTTCTAGATTGGACGAAGTTCTAAAAATCTAGTTATCTAATCTGAAATCAAAAATATTGAAATAAACAAGTTTATACTTAATCCTCAAGCGACAAGGTGAAGATCCATGACATAAAATGCAAGGTCAGGTTGTATCCAGTTCAACGTGTTTTTACTACGAATTTCAAAGTAACCGGAATAAATATAACAATTTGTTTTAAAAAAGTATATTTGAATAAATTCAACTATAATTTGTTTAAAAAAGTATATTTTAAACTTGTAGATACTGAAAAAACATAATATAGCTTAAACTTAAATCTGTGCCAGGCATAAATAATAAATACCTAATGCACTTCTGGTTTTTACTAAACACTAGGTATCAGATGGCATGTATGACAATATTCTCACTAAAACATGAAATCACATCTGGCCTCCATTGTCAGTAGCACTATCACAAGTCGGACAAATTACTCTTTTATGTTTTCCACATACAGATTTGTTGCCCCTATCACAAAATAAATCTCCCTTTTTGTCTTTCTGGGGATCACAAAAATCACATCTTTTGACTTACTTTTGTCGTGCTGGCTGTTTTAATTGACTACTGGTTGCGCCCACATCGAGATCTTTTCCCGAAACTTTGCCAATTACTGATCGTAATTCTCTGGGAAGGCGAGGGTTTTGGAATCTCATTTCCATCAATGGTCGAGTCCAGGCAAAAACTAAGTTTTTCAGAAATGTGGTACGCGCATTGTCACGATAAATCTCTTTCTTAGGGTTGCATTTGTACAAAACAAAACTGTTGACTGCTACGAATTCTAGGACGCCATAACAATACCTCATTGGCCATCTAAACGTTTTCCTTTTAGTGGTTTTATCATGGCATAATTTGTCCAATACTACAACACCGCCTTTGGTAATATTGTAAAAGTCTATTATCTCAGGTTTCATGGAATTTTCATTTTTATCTCCAGCAAAATGCATTGAAGAAATCAATAACACCTTTTTGTTTTTCTTTGGAGTGTACGATAAGAACATTTTGTTATCTTTGTACACGGAGAAAAATGGAAGATCTATTTGGTCATATAAATATGCAGACAGATCACATTGCAGTGTCGACTATAGGGCAGCTCTTGAATATGGCTAAAGCGGCTATCTCTAGAAGATAAAAACAAAAGGTTAAAATGACAATCTCAGTAAGGCGACTCGATTGTTTCAGACCGTCGCCTCGGTCATCTCAAGTTGGCTGACCCGATCATTTTGAAGGGTCGGTTTGGAAGTCTCAGATGGTCGATCTGATTTTCTCAGACATTCAACTCCATCAACTGGATGTAGGAGCGCGAGTGCATTGACCCTGCCCCTGCCATCTGTCTTAACATGAATCTCAGCAGTTGATGTCAGAATTCAAGTTTATCCTAAATCGATAAATGCTATAATTAACAGTTATTACTGAAATATTAATAATCTGTTTCAAACTTACATTAAGCTCGATCAATCAAGCAATTGACCATACGCAGTGGCTTATCTCCTCCTTCTTGGATGGTCCAAATGAGTAACAACAATGTGCGCATTGACCATTCCGAAAATGATACCTTAGTTATCACTGGGAGTGAGTGTGATGCTCTTTTAAAAGTCAGACTGGCGATAAAATAAGAGTCTTTTTAATGATGTCGAACAAAATTTGAAAGGACCGTTCGACCAATGAGGACTTGCATGTTGGTGGCGGTAGTGAGAAAGTGTGGAGTGACATTTTGCGGAGTTTGTGTGGAAGGTGTGAGTGGAGTGGGAGCGTGGAAGCCTAGGAGGTCAGTAGGGTTGTTTTGGGTGAATTGGGGAGTTAAAAATTAGTTTTCATTGTAGTTGTGGTGTAGGACTTGGCTAAATAGGGAAAGTGAGGTTAGGTTTTCAAGGTTGTGTGGTAGTTTTTTGGTCAGGAGATTGGGCCTTTATGGTGAACAAGGGTGGTTCTCCTAGTGATAGGGGTTGTTACGGGAGAGAAAAGGGTGAATGCAGGGGCTGTGAGGGCTGAAATAGTGCAAAGAAAGGAAAAATTTGGGGCGCTAAGCGACAGCGGTCTTAAAAGTCATCTGTTGGTTGCAGTAGGTAGTTTTTTGCATGGATAGGTCACAGTTGCCGACGGAAGAGCGGGAGGTGGTCAGCGAGGGTACTGGCAGTGCTGGTAGTGAATTCGAAGGGGAGGACATTTCCAAGAGGCCCCGACTGCCAGCTGTGCGTGGACCTGTGTAGAGTGGCGCGTCAGGAAGAGGGAAATACCGAAACGAAGAAAGCGAAAATGCGAGAGAAATAAACAAAGAAAGAAGCGTATTGACACGTAGGTCACCCCCCTCCCCTCTAAAAATGGAGTGGTCCACGGAGAAGGAGGCTCTCGGGGTGCTGATCGGCAAGGTCAGAGGGCTGTGGGAGGACATAAGGGGAACAGATGAAAAGTATGAGTGAGGACCTGAGGTTAAGAGATGAGAGATGGGAAAAGGAGGTAAAAGAGCTGACGGAGAAAGGAGGATTGCAGAGGGAGGTGGTGACGGTAAGGGGGCTTCCATAAACCACGTGGCCCAATTTTTTTCCACTTTTTGATCCCCCCTCCTCTCATGTGGTACACCGTGGCATTATCGTCGACCCCCCTCCCCTAGGGTGCTACGTGGTTTCTTTTCTATTTCTTGTAAAACGAAAATGAAATAAAAAATTTTAAGTGGTAGCGACCACGCACGTGGCAATTGTGCTAGTCACTGTGGCTAGTCACTGTGGCTGTGTGCTAGTCACTGTGGCAATTGGCCATGTTCACTGAAAGAATAGTAATAGATTTTTTCTTTAAACTACATTAAATTTCGGGGATATCGTAAGAGAAACAAAATTTTTAGTTGTGAAAATTCTAAACTTTAAAAATAGAGTTAAACTTTATTGATAAATTTCAGTTCTTTTACTTTTTGAAGCTAATTCGTCTTTTTGGTCTTAAAATGTAATAATTTTGTTGAAAATTCGTGTGTTTTGTTTATAACTTGTCTTTTCTTCCATAGAAAATCGATCTTTTTGGTCGAAAATTCATCTTTTCTTATTAATTAAATTTAATAAAACTGAATAACTCAGTTTCAATGTTTTGATTTCTGTACTTTGCTTCTTGCTCTCAATCCACCATTGCGCATACAATAATATATTCTTCTTTCTCAAGACTTCCACAACATTCGCAGTGAATCGGAACGAATGCGAGCTAGCCCGCAAACGAATGTAGCGATTTTCTCAATGACTGACACTTACTGATACTGCAGAACGGCGATTGCCACATGCCTTTGGAAAAGGTTGGTCTAGTAGTGGCGAGGGTAGAGAGAAAGGAATTGGATAGAATAGAGCCAAAGTTGCCAAGGCGGTATATGTGGAAGCTACAGGAGGCGGTCAGAGTAAAGAGGAAAGGAAGGGCTAGTGTGGGAATTGTAACAGGAGTTAAGGATGAATTAGAGCAAGAAGTTCATGGAGAGCGAGAGGGGGATGGCGTGTAAATGAGGGCAGTAAAGATAGGAGAGGTAACGTATGAGTTAGTGACTTATAGGGGAGGAGATTGGAAATGGAAGGGAAAAGCGGTGCAGAAGGTGAAAGAGTTTGTGTACCTGGGCTTCCTGTTTCGGAGGAATAGGGGAGTGGATGGTCATATAAAAGAGAGTCAGAAGGGCAAATGTGGTTAGAGGCCATCCATATAGCATACGGACAATTTTTCACCACTTTTGGACCCTCGCCCTCGTGGACATGCGTGGAT
>NC_046659.1:16237741-16240340 GCF_010883055.1 Belonocnema kinseyi | reverse complement strand
CCCCCCCCCCCCCCCCCCGAATAATCTGCCCGCGTGGGCGTATTTTATGAAAATATAGATATTATTGGTCTTCAAAAGCACAGTATAAAAAATTCGAGTGTACCTCGAGTGTACCTTGTCCGATTTTAGTATATATTTCACCGGATTAGGGGAACGAGTGTCCACGTGGATTCGAGTCCGACCACCCCGGTCCCTCTCTTGGACAAGTGTGGAATTTTGCCATACCCCCCCCCCCCCCCCCCCCAACTGTTCACGGGGTATATGGATGGCCCCTTATGAGGCAGGTGTGGGGGCTGGGAAAGAGGTTGTTCGCAGATGATTTTGTAAGGAGAATGAAATGGTTTTCAAACTTTAAACGTTACAATTTTAATTGTTATGTTAAAATAATTTTTGATAAAAAGTGAAATTGTTAATTTCTTTGGTATAAATAACAGTTGAACAATTATTTATTTTGGAAAGATTTAAATAAGTTTAAGAGATATTTAGAAGTTTTGAATATGCAAACATAGTGAAAAGATTTGAAAAAATTATCAAAACCAAATATAGTTTTTTGAAGATTTCAAAATAAAATTTTCAAGTTTTTTTAAGGATTTGAGAAAGTTTGAAGATGATAAAAAAGTAACTCTTAGGTTTTCTGCGTAAATTTTAAATGACTTTATTTTGAAATATTTATTTTAACAGAATATTAAAAAAGATCAAATTTAAATCAAAACGCAGGTTTTTTAACATTGTGGAATAAATACTAAAATGTACAATGATATTTAAAAAATATCATGTTTTGCCAGCTCTGACAAATTTTGTTAGAAAAAAATACGATTACAGATCTGTTCCGAAAGATAACATCTCAATAACATCATGGAATAAACACGCTACCATTGGCATTAGCCAGTTTTGTGCAATCTTAAAGTACAAAAACACGGTTTTTTTGCCATCTTTGAGCGTCTATAACTTTGCGAAAAATTGATCTATCGGAAATCGTGTGGATTGAATATGAATATGTGTTTCACGTAGATTTCGGCTCGCTGAAACCGAATCTAGTATCATAAATGCTCGATAACCTAAGGTTCTTGAGATATCCTAACCTAAAAAAAAATTCTATTCGAGATGTGACGTAACCTCAGAGTTAACGAAAAAACGTGTTTTTTCACTTTTGGTGAGGATATCTCGGAACGCTTAGGTGATGGCTCAATTCTGAGCTCGGATTCGAGTTCAGCGCGTCAAAATACTTCGGATGAGGTATGTCGCCCCTCTAGGTCATTTTCTTTGTTGGCTTGTGTAATTTTCTAAGTATCACATGCCCTTAACCTTGAGAGAACGGGAACACCATTATAATGGCGCTACCTATATGACACTACCCATGATCAATCTGTAATAAAATATACCTTTTTAATGCATTTTCTTAGAGGGAAAAACAAACTCCAAATCCGTGGAACGTGCTCAAATTGTTGAAATGTATATTCAAAATAATTACTCGGTTGTGGCAACACAGCGTGCGTTTTTAAAGAAAAATACTCAGATAACAGTGTAAAAAAACCACGATAAAATGTTTGTACGATAAGTTTTGTGCTTCTGGTTCTGTGGGCCATTGGTTGTGCGCGTATAAGCGTCGCTCACAAGGCGTTTGAACGACAATTTTGAGCTGGTAAAGCAGTGTCGTTACTAACCCACGGATGTCTTTCCAACGCCCTGATGCCAAACTGCATGTTTCTCCATCGACTGTCGAGCCAAACTGAATGTGTCTCAATTGCTCAAGCTCAAATGAACGCGAATAATTCTCTAGAGAGTCAATGGAGAAATATCCAGTTCGGCAGCACGGCGCGGCGTCGCAAAGACGTTCGTGTGTTATCGGCGAAACTCTGGTTTACCAGCTCCAAATTCTCTTTTGGGCGACGCTTATACGCTCACGACAAATCGCGCACAGAAGCAGAAGCACAAAACTTATACACATTTTTTATCGTGTTTTTGCCAGGCGGTGTTCTCAGGACATGTTTTATTTGAAACGCATGTTGGGTTACCAAATCGAGTAATTATATTAAATATTCATTTCGACAATTAGTTCTTGTTCAACTGGCGTGTACTACACCATGGCGAAAATCTCCCAAGACTAACCTTTCTAAAAGGCTGTGAATTGGACTGATGCGACCTCTAATGTGTGTCGATAATAAATAGAAGACGGTCAGAAAGTCTCCCTCGTATTCTAATATTTGATTCCTATTTAAATGAAAATGATGTAACTCTACTCCAGATGTAGAATAGTGGTGCAGGGAAGTCGCCCCGCACAAGGCTTAAGGTAATGAATATTATATAAAAAAATATATATATATAATATTCATTACCTATTCATTACATATAATATTCATTCATGACTGACTTGGCGTTGGCCTTGTTATTATACAACATTTTTTTATCCGCCATATTGGACTCGCTATTGATATTTTAAAAAGATAATAATAAGGATTGTTGAAAATAGGTTTTTAAAACCAACATTAAAACGATATTACGATATTAAAACGAATATTACATACAAATTTAAAAATTTATATTTTGGCCGCCATTTTGAATCCGCCATTTTAAAAACTAGCATTTTAGTAGTTTATTT
>NC_046659.1:16229898-16237641 GCF_010883055.1 Belonocnema kinseyi | reverse complement strand
ATATCTAGTTGGGAGTGGTGCTGACTGAAAACAGATGATTTGGAGCGATTCGCGCGCCATATGTTGGTCATTCTAAGGACTTATTGAACTACCCTCGTATTTCTCGCGTTTGCCTTCGCCATCACTATAGCAATCTTTGCTATAGCCGAGTCGGTCGGATGGCTCTGTCTGCCAACAAAGTTGTGAACACTGAATTACGTAATTATATTCAAATTAAAGAGAGCCTAAAAATATTATATTTTTATTATTATTTTGAAATTTATTAATTTCTGTTACGATTGATTTGAAAAGAGAAATTTTTGAGATAATGAATAACTAAAATTTTTAATATCTTTTCGTACTTTAGAATTGTAGTGAAATTTCAAAAATTATTTTTTAAACTAAACTTTTAAGTTTAAATTAAATTGAGATAAATTAAAAAGTTTAATAAAATTTAGATAAATTCCAAATTTAAATAAACTATTTTGTTGAAAATTTGATTATTTTGTGAAGAATTCAACTTATTCATTAAAAAATCATATATTCTATTTCAGAATTGAACTAATTTTGTTAAATAATCTTTTTTTTTTTTGTAAAAAATTCAACTGTTTTTTTTTTATTTCATCCTTTTAGATAGAAAATTCATCCCTCTTGATTGAAAATTGGTATTTTTATAATTGAAAATTTGCCTTTTTTGATCGGAAATTAAATTGTAATGTTGAACATTTGCCTTTTTGGTTCAAAAATTCATCTTTTTGCTTGAAAATACTAATATATTTTGTTCCAAAATTAAAACTATTTTATTATTATTTAATTATTTTCTTAAAAATTTAACTCTTTTCTTAAAAAATTATCATTTTTGGTTGAGAATTCAAATGTATTATTGAAAATTCATCTTTTTGGCTTAAAAATATATTTTTTTGGTTAAAAATAGAACTTTTTGAGGGTTTAATTCATTTTATTTGAAATTTTAACCGATTTGTTAAAAAAATCATCTTCTTTAGTCGAAAATTCAACTATTTTGTTGAAAATTCCTCCTTGTTGATTGAAAATTTATCTTTTATGGTTAAAAATTCCTTTTTTTTTGTGTAGAATTATCATTTTTTTGTACAACATTCATCTTTGTTGGTTGAAAATAAACTGTTTTGATAAAAATTCAACTGTTTGGTAAAAAAATTGGCTTTTGGTTAAAACTCATGTATTTTGTTGAAAGTACGTATTTTTTGGTAAAAAATTAATCGTTTTTAAAAATCCATATTTTAGTTGAAAAATCATCTGTTTTTTGTTCAAATTTAATTTTTTTGTTGGAAATTCAACTACGTATTTGGTTAGAAATGGTACTATTTTTAAAGAAATTTTATTATTTTGTTAAAAATTCAACTAAAATGTTCAAAAATTCTTAATTAAAAAATTCTTAATTAGAAAATTCTTTAATTTCGATCCTGAAACTTCTTCACCTTGAGCCAAAGAAACGTGATATTATTTTGTTAAAAAAAAACAACACATTTTTAGCCCTAGCCAATCGTCAACCTCGCTAAAAAAAACCTTAAATTTACCATTTACCATTTTTGAATGCTTCAAACACCACTAAATTTTGTTTCCGAAAACACAAAATAATAGCATGTTTCTTTTATTCAAGTTGAAGATCATTCACTAGAAAAAATTCGCCACATTTTTCGAAGCAGTAGGGAAATTTTTTAGAATTTTCAAAAATTTTAATTTTCAATTCAAAGAAGGGAACAGAAGATATTAAATGATTTCCAATTTTTTAACACTTTTTTTTGGATATCAACCCACACATTTTTTTTCTTAGCTCAAACGATTCGACTAATTATATCATATTCACTCCGCCCTAATATATAATGTATACATATTAATATAAGGATATTACTTATATTATATAAATATATATTTATTTATATTTATATAAATAAAAATTAACTGATAATACGTACCTGCTTGCAAAGAATATTGTTGGTGAAATATTTTTATTAACTTTTAATTTTGTCAATAATATTACTAATTAAATAATTAATTAATTAGCTGAATATATATTTAGGCATTTTTTATTTTTCTATCTTTTAAATAGAAATATGAAAATACAGTGAATATTTTTTGTGCATAAAAAGGATTCTTTAAATTGTCCGGAATGTTCACGTAAATATTCGAATTATCCTCTTTAGGAATACAATATGAAATTAAAAACTTTTTATGTTTTTGCTTTTCAGAACTTTTCATTATAAAACTGAAAAGATGGTATTTCAAGGTTAGGACTTTCAATCAATAACTTTAATTACCCATGCTATTATTATTAATATTATTGATTTATGTATAACAAACAGTAAAATTTGTCATACAGTCGTAAAATCATCCCATTCTTTCCGGATCTATATTTTATACCGAATTATCTTTATCATCTTTTCAGTGACTTCTTCATTTTTAAGGGCATGTGATACTTAGAAAATTGTCGATTTTACCAGTTTTAGGTTTCCCCGGCTTTTTTTCTAGAATAATAAATATTTTGTCTTAAAAATTTGGGAAATGATAGCGAACATGCTAACGGACGTCCCCGCACACTTTTTTTGTGCTTATTTTTAAACAAATTTTGATTTTGTTAAAAAACGTGTGTATATTTCGAGGTTATGTGTGTTACAATTCTCCCGATCGTTACTTCCAAACTACACAATATTTTTGGCCGAAAACGTTGGATTTACAAATAAACATAGTAACTAATCTCCCGGAACTAACCTTGTTTGCAGGCAATTAAAAAAGTTTATTTCATCAATAATTTTCAAATTATCGGAAAGGCAGAGATGGAAAACGACGTAACCTCAAAATAATGCATAAAATTTTTATTTAGCACAATAAATTTTTTTGTTATTATCCCTCAAAAAAGAGTCCGGGGACGTCAGTTATGATATTTTATAGCATCTCCGAATTCAGTTATTAAAAATTTTCATTTTTGTATAAAAAAAAGCCGGGGGAACTGTACCCGATTGACCACACGAGGAAGTATCACATGCCCTTAATGTATATAACACTATATTCTTCTTGTTTGAATTAATACAAATCAATCACTTATACTAAGAATATGTTCAAATGAAGAAAAGTTATTTCAGTCCTAGAGAATAAATAAATAATCCATAATAATTGAAAATTTGCAAGTTCCCGCTCGAACAAAGCTCAGTTTATTGCGCTGTCTCGTGGCATGTGGTGAAAATAATCCGTTTAAACGCAGCGGCATTGCCGAATTAGGCCGAAAAGTACCGGAAAAAACCGAAGCCACAAATTCGATGATAGCGCCGCTCTAGTGACATGTGGCCTAACTAGACCCTTCCCGCATTTAGGTAAAATATCTTTGATTGCCAGCAACACAAAAAATATCAAATTGAATAATAATATCGGGATTTTCATTATTTTTTTCATCTTAAAAATTGTATATCTGGCGTGAATTTAAAAAAACCACGCTTTTTGAGATATTTTGGTCCGCTATTTTACAAAAACAAAAAAAGTAATTCTGAAAAAATTTGAGATGAAAGTAAACATGAAATAAACCGTTTACGATACACGATATATTCAGATATGCATCAAGGTCACGTGACGCGATTATCTTCGAAGTTATTCCAGGGTCGTGTATAAACTCAAACGAGTCACATGATCTTGATGCATATCTGAACGTACAATTTTCCGTTCTTTCGATTCGCGGTGTGAAAAATAGTGATTTACATTTGAAAAATAAAAGTTGACCTTGAAATAACCTTGAGGGGCAACGCTAATGTCAGCTTCATGTTCACCATTCAGATCGTCGTCCAAAACCCAGAAACTTTTGCCTGGAACATTTCTCTCAAAAACGCATATTTTCGCTGGTGGGGGGGGGGGGAGTCCGATACTTCTTGATGACCCTGTATGTATGTATATATATCAACACCTTCTGTTGGAAGAAGTTTCCTTCAACCCGCCAGCATCTTGCCCGTATTTTCACCTTATACAAGTCGGAACAGCCAATTCCGGTGTGGTTGCTAGAAGGGCGCACAATACTCCTGCCGAAAATAGGCAACTTAGCTGACCCGAAGAATTACAGGCCAATCACTTGTCCAAACACACTGTATAAGATATTCACAGCTTAATAATATTATTGTTCGGAAAATCAGACCTGTGACAAGAAATGTATAAACAACGCGTCTCCACGAAAGGCGTAGCAGAATGTCGGGAGAACCTGCTCTTCGATAGATGTGTCTGCAAAGATGCAGCATCGTACTAGCGTGACCTATGGATAGCCTGGATTGATTACCGGAAAGCTTTCGATTCGACCTCCCATAGAGTTATCATCTGTCTTTTGGAAAGCTTAAAGGTTCATTTGCAAATCGTAAGGTGCATAGAGAGATTGCTGCTGCTTTGAAAACCAGATTTACTATCTCATCTGGAAAAAATGATGTGACAACAAACAAGGTCACCTTTCAGAGAGGTGTCTTTCAGGGCAACACCATGAGCCCACTCCTCTTTTGCCTCACATTATTGTCACTGTCTCTAGCACTCCGCCATTCCGACAGGTACTTTTGCGACAAACCTGCAGATCGAAATTACAAGGTGACTCATGTATTTTACACGAACGATTTTAAGATCTATGCTAAAAACAAAGAGCAACTACATCTAGCTCTAGGGATTGTCGAACGATAGACTAAGGAAATAGGATTGGAATTTGGGTTAGCAAAATGCGCCAAGGCTTATTTAAAGCAAGGAAAACTTAACGGCATCCCTAAAGACCCTGAGCTCATGGACATAAGCGCTATAGGGCACTTTTGCGCTGGAGAGACTTGTACATACCTGGGTGTGCCACTGAGCCGCATTCTGGATGTGACATCTATAAAGGATACTCTCCGAAGCAAATACAAACGTCTGATCAGGCAAATTTGGTCTTCTGAACTGTCGGCGAGGAACAAATAATCTACAACGAACATGCTTGTCGTTCCGGTAGTACTCTATTCATATGGAGTGGTCCCATGGACGAAGTACCAGCTCAAATGCTTGATATCGGGACACGAAAGGTTATGCACATAAACAAAAGCATGTATTTTAAGTCTTCTGTTCCGCGACTCCACATATAATGCCGTCAAGGTGGTCGGGAAATATTGAATCTTGAAAACCTTCACAACAGGATTATTCTGGGTGCAGCAAATGCAAGAGATCCTCTTCTTAAAATGGCCAGGAAGCACAAAGAAATTGGCAAAGGAGCGTTTCTGTACAAAGCAGTGGAGGAGGCGCTGAAACACTCGGACTTATCTTCAGTATTAAGGGTGAGCAAAATGCATCAAATCTTATCTATCTGGAGTACTCACTCTTGAAAGCCCGGATTAAGAAAGCACAAGAGAAAAACTTTCGTGAACATCTCCTCGATAAGAGGATGCGCGTCATCTTCCACAAAAATGTGAAGGATCAGTCAATGTGTGAGTTTACTTTTGCTTTCCTCAAATCACCCGGATTAAAATCGGGCATGGAGGGTTTCATTTTGGCATGCCAAGACGGTGTCATTTCCACCTAACATACCGTCGCCACATTTTGAGCCAACACATCTCCGATTATAGCTGTAGGGCGTGCCATGCACACCCCGAGAATCCAGCACACATTCTATCTAATTGTCCAACTCATGCGGGAACCGCCTACATCCAAAGGCATAATGTGGCACTAAGAGCACTTTATTACCATCTCTGTCAATTTTACGACATTAACCTTAATATCGCTCCGCTAAATGCTCTTAGGGAAATAGAGTCAATTATCGAGGATATACTGAAACTTTATATCCTCGACAATTGTTTCTGTTGCACATTCGAGGCCTGACATAGTTCTCCTTGAATTCTATAAGCAAATCACGTTCGTTATCGAATTTTCGGCACCAGCTGACAAAAACTTCATAGTCAATGAGAATGAAAAGAAACAGAGCTTGTATCCGGAATATTCTGTTGAACTAATTGTCCTTATAATCGGCATTCTTGGAGGTGCCAAGCTTGCACTGGTCAATAGCCTGAAAAGTATCCCTGCGTGTCAACCATATGCTCAAACACTTGCGGGAAAAATGCAGAAAGCGGTTGTCCTTGGGTCGCTCTGTGTCCTCAGGGTGCACGAGACTTGCCGGATCGTCGTTATTGCTTCCGTCACAGATTTTTATGGGATCGGGTGGAGTTATCTAAAAAAAGTTTAATTCTTTGAAATTCCTTTAAATTATACAAATAAATTGAAAAATCCTTGACATATTTTAAAACATCCTCAAATATTTTAAATCCTTAAAAATCTTTAAAAATCTCTTGAAATATTTTAAAGCTTCAGATTGAAATTTAGAAAACAGAAAAATTTCAAAACGTTAAATATTGAAATGTTTGTAGATTAGAGTTGTTTACATTTTTTTATAAACATACATTAAAATTTTTAACACTTTCAATTCATTTATGATTACTATTTTTCTGTAAATAAACTTCGAAGTTAACAATTCAAAATTTGAAGACTTGAAAGTTTATTAATAAATTTCAAAAACCATCTCAGTGGTAGATTCGTAGGCGCGTTTTTTTTAAACATGGTTTCACCAGCAAGCATAATCTACGATCAAAACCAAATATTTACAAATGTACAATATTTCCAAATTCACAAGGGAATGCTTAATTTTGTAATCACTAAAACTTTATGAACACTTCAAAAATTCAATGCGAAATCAATACAACAGTTACAAGCTAATCGGAACTAATTTAACAATAAATCAAATAAAGAAGTCACGAAATCTTTTTTCATAACAATCTTAATATGACATTCTTTGTCAATGTTTTTGAGTAATTGGCATTGTTAAAGGTGTCTGCCTAGTTGATTTTAAAATGAAACGCAAAACACAAATTGAGGTTAAAGTGTCGTTTCCTAATCCCTTTCTTTTAATGTTCTTTGCGTCTGGAATTATGAAAAATGAGCGTTCTGCTTCGGCATTGGAATAAGAAAGAGTTCGGACGTAATTAGAAATTAAACGAAGTTCAGGGAACGCGATTTCGTTGGATTTATTACGCGTAAATGATATTTTTGTCCACATGTCATTAAAGCTCATTTGCTTCAGGGATTTTTTTACAATTGTCAGCAATTTTGAGTAATACTTTCCATTCCCGCAGCAAAGAGTTCAACCATTTTGAGTCAGTTAATCGTACTTGTTGTGTTTTCTAGCCGTTGTGTTTTCTAGCTTAACGTTAAGGTAGCAGGACCTCACAGAGAAAAAATCGACTTAGGCATTATTTCTTTTCACAATAATTTAGAGCTCATTTGGGGCTCTGGGAATCAGTGATCCCAGATCTGAAATGAGATGCGGTCCAATACTATGACAGGGCTATGTCCGTGTGAATATAGTAGGAGACGCTGTAAATGACTGAGTTGCGCGCGCAACCCATTTCTCCTCTTCTAAATTTGAAAACTCGAAGATGCACGATTGCCGGTTGTAGCACTTCGGCGATTCTATTTATATATCTATCTGCTAACAGCTAACTGCTTTGAAATAAATTCAGGAGATTGGGATTTTAATATTTCCAGATTTCGATGCGGACGATTCTCAAGATTTGAGTAGATCGCGCGCCTCTTGATATTCGTATATTTTGAGGTTATGTTATTTCATTTATAAAAATAAATTATATAAATATTAATACTATGACAAAGCCACCGAACGCGTCCTCGGGTTGCGGATAGAGGGTCCCTGTACCAAGGGTTTCTGCTGAATATGGTTACAAAAATAAATAGGCAGTCGCG
>NC_046659.1:16228367-16229798 GCF_010883055.1 Belonocnema kinseyi | reverse complement strand
CGTATTTTTTTCTACAAAGTAGTTCAACTCTTAGTGAAATAATCGACTTTCAAACCCAAGAAGATGTACAGTTGATATTTTAACCAAACAATTGCATTTTTGTCCAAAGTGATAAAATTTTCAACCAAAAGGATTAAATTTCTACTAAATAAGGTCAATTTCCAAAAAAACACATGAACTTTCAACGAAATTATTTAATTTTAAAAACAAAAAGAGTATTTCCACCCAAAACTTATAATTTTAATTTTTAATAATATATTTGCATTTACAACAGAACGACTTTACAACCAAAACATATTTATAGTTCATAATTCAACCGAAAAATGTAATTTTTAATCTAAAAGTATAAATTTTCCATAAAACAATTTAATTTCTACAAAGAAAGACGACCGTTTAACAAAAGACATGATTTCTTAACCAAAAATGGTATTGATTGATTGTCAGTTTCAAATATGTATTTTCAACGAAAGAGATGAACCTTCAAATAAAAAAAATAGACTATTATAATATAACATAATTATAATATTATCATCATTAATATACGTGTGTATATATATAATAGTATTAATATTTATATAATTTATTTTTTATACAGGAAATAACATAACCTCAATATATACGAATATCAAGAGGCGTGCGATCTATTCAAATCATGAGAATCGTCCGCATCGAAATCTGGAAATATTAAAATCCCAGTCTCCAAAATTTATTTCAAAGCAGTTAGCTGTTATCAGATAGATATAGAAATAGAATCGACGAAGTGCTCCGACCGGCAATCGTGCATCTTCGAGTTTTCAAATTCAGAAGAGGAGAAATGGGTTGCGCGCGCAACTCAGTCATTTACAGCGTCTCCTACTATATTCACACGGACATAGCCCTGTCATAGTATTGGACCGCATCTCGTTTCAGATCTGGGATCACTGCTGGAAATATGACAATGAAAAATGAAAAAAAAAAATGGTTCAAACAATTATTGTTTAAGGTTGTATGTAAATCCCATCCCCGTACAAATAGTAGAGTTCCATGGGGCGCCGTCAAACCACACTACATTAAAAAATTTCATGGACCCGCATGGTGAAGATTTCAGTGCGCTGCTGGCATAGAATTCGTAGGATATGTGTATAACTACTATGCCAGCGGCAGATTCGTAGATCGTGCCACGTCGCAATTAAAACCTAACCGTGGCTGATCAACGGCTATGTTCGTTTGAATAGCTTGGTACAGCAGATAAGCTGGAGAGAGGAAACAGTGTTGTTGCTATGCGATACTTTTATTTTTATCAGTTTGAAAGTGACTAAAATTTCAATTTTTTTCATTGAATTATCTATGAAACTACACAGTGGAAAAACTTGATATATATTTTTTTAATTTGTATTTTCAAGCAGCACTAATACCGACAGTTTTTAAATTTCTCTACCAGTGCGTTTAATT
>NC_046659.1:16223113-16228267 GCF_010883055.1 Belonocnema kinseyi | reverse complement strand
GATACTTAACTTTGACATGATTTCGACTCAGAAAATAAACTTATTGCATAAAGGTGTTAGTTAGGCGTATAATCTAAACAATGAATAATACAAACTACAAAAGAGCCTCGGAAAGGACTGGAACTTAAATTGACAAAAGGCATGCACACGGAAAATCTAAAGGACATGTTTCAGGTGACGAATGGAGACGAGGTGTTTGGAATGCTGGGGGTGGGGGGTAAAAGATGTCAAGGTTAAAGAATTGCGTGAAACTATGGACGTGAGGAAACTAGATATTTTATATGTGTTTGAAACAAAGAAAAAGGGATGCGAAACTGAAGACATAAAAAACGGCGTGTTGAAAGGCGGATTTGAAATATGGACAGGAGTAGACAGAGAATCACATGGTAAACAAGGAGTAGGTCTGATTTTGAATGAAAGAGCAAAGCAGAATCTCAAAGACCATGATTTCGTATCTCCCAGACTGTTGTGGGCTAGAATGAAAGTTGGAATCAAAAGAATATTTATCATGGCATGCTACGCGCCAGTTGATAGTGATCCCAGAGAAGTAAAAGACGCCTTCTGCGACACTTTAAATGACACAATAAATATTTGCGAACATGGGGAAAGAATAATTCTACTAGGAGACATGAACGGTTGGGTGGGCATCCAAAATCAGGATACAGAAAGAGAATTAGGTAATTTTGGGGATCCAAGAACAAACTATAACGAAGATAAATTAGTTGGTCTATGCTTAGAAAGGGGTCTGTTTATTACAAATACTTGGTTTAGGCATAAAATGATCCACATGTACACCTGGTCTAAAGGAAATAGCCACAGTATAATTGACTTTGTTGTTGCGGATGAAAGACTAAGAGAGTTAGTCAGAGATACAAGAGTCATGAGGGTTCCTAAATGCAATACTGATCATTACCTTCTGATCTCAAAAATTAACTTAGGTCGGGAATGGAGAAAAAAGGGAACCAAGAAAGCAAAACAAACGCGAATCCAAATTGAGAACCTACAGAAAATGGATGTGCAAATAGATTTCGAAAATAAGATAATCGAAAACATAGATAGGGCAACATGGGAGGACCGTATAAAAAACAAAGATATAGAGGGCGCCTGGACAATGTTACGGGATATCCTTGTTAGATGTACGATCGAAGTGTGTGGTACCGCAGTTGTAGGAAGAATGTCTGGTGATGCGTGGTGGAATGATGAAATTCAGACTGCCCAAAAAGCAAAGAGAGAAGCGTACACGAGAACTTTGAACATCGTAGGTCTTCGCAATGAGGAAAGAAATAGACGTAGAAATGATTATAGACGCGAAAACAGGTTACTTAAACGATTAGTTAAAGAAAGTAAAGATACAATTAGAGCAGGAGAGGAGATGAAAATACAAAACGACTTTGAAGGAAGCAGGAAACTACTTTATAAAAATATGAAAGGAAACAAAAGTACAGAATTTGTCAACATGTGAAATAGTAGGCGGAAAATGGTATATGATCCAGACGGAATACTAGAGGCTTTCAGAGACTATTTTAGAAGACAATTCGGAGATGAAGCTATAGGACACCACAGCTGCGATGCTGAACACGATGCGATGGAAAACTCAATTGAAAAAGTCTGTGCCACTGAGGTTAGGGATATAATTAAGAACTTGAAAAGCGGTAAGGGAAACTGAGTGACTGTTTCGATATTATTCAAGGAGTTAGACAAGAATGTGGTATGTCTTGATGGTTATTTATATTATTTATGGACAAGTGTTTAAGAATGGCTCTCTTCAACGAAGAGGGTGTTGATCTCGAAACAGCAAGGGTACGTGGGTTAGCGTTCGCAGATGATAAGGTTGTTATGGCAGAGTCTATCGAAGACATACAAAGAATGTTGAATAAACTAGATGCAAGTATGAAGAGCATGGGCCTCAAAATTAACGCAAATAAAACAAAAACTATGGTGTTCGAAGGAAAGAGTGAAAAAACAATATGCAGTATTTTATGAAATGATGAGAGAATTGAACAAGTTGATAAGTTCGTATACTTTGGTAGCTTATTTACTAGGGACGGAAAGATCGATGAGAAATTAGATAGACGCATAAACGAAGGTAAGAAGGTTATTGGTTAGAGCAGGTCCCCTTATCAGAAGTAAAAATATATCAAATAAAGCTAAAATGGCAATACATAATTCTGTATTTGTACCGACTGTACTATACGGTAGCGAGACATAAATTTATCAAGAAAAAGATAAGAATAAAATTAACGCAATTGACATGAGATTCATGCGCATAATATGCGGGAGAACCCTGATGGACAAAGTAAGTAACGAGATAATTCTAAAAGAATGTGGTGCAGAAGAGACGCTAGTAGACACATGGGAAAGACATCGGTTAAGATGATTCGGACATGTAAAGAGAATGCCAAATGAACGACTAACGAAACAAGTGTATCAAGGTAAAGTAAATGGCATCGTGCCCAGAGGTAGACCGCGGAAAGAATGGTTAGAATGTGTGAATGAGACCCTATTTAGAAGAGACATTAGAAGTCACAGAAACACGAGAGCCTGCATGAAAAAATGCATGGACATAAAAGAAGCTAGAGAAATATGCCAGGACAGGAAAGTACGCCGGCAAATAGTTAATAAAAAGAGTGTTAGTAGAGTGAATGACGCCTGAAACAAAAGACCTTGGCCACTAATGGAACAAAGTGGGGAACCTTACATAACGATTTTGTGAGGTTCTTCGCTTGGAGCGATTGCTAGAGAGATTGATCAGCAACCTGGGTCGAAGCAGTGTTGCGGAACGAACGTATTATTTACTTAAATACACTTTCCCCTACCGAGTGAGTCACGCATCGGTATGGTTAAAAAATTTAAAATTAATTTAGCATATAAATCATTGTTTTATTTAAATAAAGGTCTTTGTTCAAAAAATTCAACCAGATTTATTTTCTGAACAAGCACATTTGGAGTTCTTTACACAAAATTTTATTAACGAACTTAGTCACGTGATCTCGACTTTATCGACGTTCATAGTTACTTTTTTTCTCCGCTAGAAATCGCTAAAAATGCTCCAAAAATAATGATAGGTTACGTGTGCGCAGATATTTATTTGTTTATTTGCAACGAATGTGCAAATTTTATTGCGTAAATTAATTTTTTAAAGGTTTAGACGATTTAGTCCAAAATTGGTGTCAGTGCTCAATATACGCGAACCAAAAAATCGGAAATGCATCAAACCAAAAATTATTTGCAAAGTGCTATAACTCGAATGGTAATATCCTATTTCATCGATTTATAAATAAAATGTCTTCAAAACTATAAACATATTCATGCATACACACGTTCTTTAGTGCTTTTTATTTAATCTGTAAAATTTTAAACACGATATGTCAATCGGCGTGGACACAGTGAACATAAAAAAAATGCTCATAACCGGGGACTAGTTTGGTCACGTGGTCACGAAGAGCAGGCCCTTAACCCACAAAAAAAGTGTGCAGGGACGTCCGCTAGCATGTTCGATATCATTCCTCACATTTTAAAGACAAAATATTTATTAAACGAGAAAAAAAAAAAACGGGGAAATCTAGCACTGATAAAATCGATACTAATTCGTAAGCGCCATGCAAATTAATCAAATTTAGCAAAATTAAATTTGTTTCAATTAAGCCACAAAAACAAGTGTGCAGGGACGTCCGTTAGCATGTTCGCTATCATTTCCCAAATTTTTAAGAAAAAATATTTATTATTCTCTAAAAAACCGGGGGAACCTAGAACTGATAAAATCGATCATTTTCTCTGTATCACATGCTCTTAAGGTGGCACAGCAACACATATAACAAAAAAAAGGGCTAAGGAAATCTCGCACGACCTTCGGTCGATGTCATTTCTGGAGCCCTAAATGAGCCTGAAATTATGCAAAAGAAACGAAAATAAAATAATTTTGTTGTAAATTTGTTTAAACAATCATTTCTTAAACAATTTTTTGTCAAATTCAAATATTATAATCATGGAGCCCTAAGTGAGTCTTAATATAGGGTAGAAGAAGAAATTTGTTTAATTAATTTTTACTAGAATTGCTTAAACAAAAATTGTTTAAACAATTTGTGTTCATTTTTCATTATTATATTCCCAGAGCCCTAAATGAGCCCTAAATTACAGTGCAAAGAAATTGTGACTGAGTCATTTTTTCTATGTGTGGTCCTGCTAGTTTAACGTTAAGATAGCAGAACCACAGGTTTCAAAATATGCGTACCATCAAATTTGGCAATAGGGCGTTAAGTGAGCCATAACTTATAGAGCAAAGAAATGTTTAAAAATTTATTTTTTGCTATGTGTGGTTCTGCTAGCTTAACGTCAAGCGAGCATGACCACCGGTTTCTTTGTCTAAATGAAGAGTATTAAATTTAGCAATAGGGCATTAAATTAGCCCTAAATGAGCCCTAAATTCCCTATAGGTTTTCAGTCCATTTTTGCAATGTTATCCTGCCAGCTTAACGGACCTAAATCAGTCGTCTCAATATCACACGATTTTAATGCAGAAGGCTCAATAAACTGATCAAGAAATCATAGTAATAAGTTTTTGGAAGCAGGATGCAAATCTTGGACAGCTTTTGTAACTTTTTCTTATGCTTATTCCACGAAGAAAGTAAACAGAAAATTATAATTCTTAATTTATTGTCGCACACAAGGGTGGCGTGCAAGCCAACGTATTGGCGCTAATTGCTTTAAACATTCAACGTATCCTAAAAGCGTTAGCATAATTTCCCTAAAAATTGCGGTTCTTTTTGGACTAGAATTGAGAAAAGTTGTAATTGCTTTTATTAATTCTTCTAAAAAGTGTGGTATGTGCTCACACGCCGCGGATGCATTTTAAACTTAAGAGTGACACATGCACTGAAATAAAATCAAATTGGGACTTGCAGCTTTCAATCTACTGTGAAGTGAGTTGACCTTCCCAACCATGAAGTTTTTATTGTCACAAGAAAGGCTGACAATGTTTGTTAAAGGGATCTGTTTTTTTCCGTAAAGAATTACGAAACTACGAGGGTAGTTCAATAAGTCCTTAGAATGACTAACATATGGCGCGCGAATCGCTCCAAATCATCTGTTTTCAGTCAGCACCACTCCCGACTAGATATATAGTGCAGTCACAGTCCACATCTTCTGAGTTTACGT
>NC_046659.1:16194511-16223013 GCF_010883055.1 Belonocnema kinseyi | reverse complement strand
GTATAGAGCTCCAAGGAGATTATGTTGAAAAATAAAAAAAAATTTACCCAAAAAAAATTGTTTTTATACTTCATTCTAAGGACTTATTGAACTACCCTCGAATTCAAATAATTTTTCAGCTGAACGATCTGATACATCTACATTGATCATTTTCAAAAGGACAGAATTAACTAAATTAATTCTTTTGATTTGAAAATGTCATCATTTTCCTCTACTGACTCGAATTCAGGCGGCAAAACAGTAGGTGGAACTGTTGCAAATCCTTAGTAAAAATGCTTAATGGAATCCAAATAGAAACCTAATAGATGTGCCTTATATTAGGCCCTACTACCTTTGAAAGCGGCATTTGTACTCCCATTCTATATGACTTTCTTTTCGGGTTCTAGAAACTTTTGAACTGGATATGATAAGGATCTGATGTGTTGTGCATTAGGTACTCGGAATACACTACTTCTTGGGTCCGAAGTGGAACCTAATTGTTTTTCTATTTGGTCCCTTACACACTGAGAAAAAAATACTTCCAAATCAATGTTGATCCAAATAAAATTTTTCTAAATTATTAAAAAATTGATCATGCTCTAAATTGTGAAGGGTGATGCTATGTTACAATAGTAAAAAAGTTGATAGCACATTGCCATAATCTATTACCATGAATTTTTGATTCAAAGAAGGGAAATATTAATCCAAATGTAAAATACATTTTCTTTGCAAAAGTTAAATCTAAGGATTTTACACCTTTCTGAAGCCTCTGACAAACTCTCCTACGTTTTCTCGTATTTTTATTGACAGTCGATTCTCCCTAATTATACTCCGCACGTTATTCTAAAACTAAAGTAATTGTTAAATTTGCCTAGTGAATCTTATTACTAATAACTAAAGACAAACGCAGTTTATTAAAATATCCGCAAGAGCCGAGAATCGAACGCACGCACCACACGCTCAGATGTCGAATGCCTAGTACCCATAGCCACGATGCCACGCTGAGTCCGATATCATAAATGCTTGACGGCATTCATCCGATACTTTAAAAATTAGGAAAAAAGGTTTTTGAAGCTCGATTTGTTATATATGATTGTTAAACGTACTTAAATGATTTTAAGTTAAATCGATCTTTAAGAAAAATTCTTTTTAAATTCTTAAGACGCCAAATGTTTTATATTTTTTTCTTTTTAAATTTAAGTATAATTAAGCATAAGAGATCTTAATTGCTTTTTTTCGGCTTCTAACTGGTTTTTATCTGGTTCGTAGTGACTTGCAAAGTGGCTTCGATTATCATCGGATGTGCTGTTTATTCGGTACTTGCGTCTCATTACATATCGGCCCCTGAGTGTCAACTGAACGGATTTCTATTCGGTTTTCAATTTGCATCTATTTGGAGCGAAGGAACTTTCAATGTGGATCTCATTAGGCTCTAATATGTGTTTACTTGGTATTTGTAATTCATTAACTATTGGCTCCTAAGTGGATTCTAACTGGTTTTTCTATTCGATTTCTATCTGGTTTTTATCTGGTTCGTAGTGACTTGCAAAGTGGCTTCGGTTAGCATCGGATGTGTTGTTCATTCGGTACTCGCAGTTCATTACATAGCGGCTCCTAAGTGGAATCTAAATGGATTTTCTATTCGGTTTCTAATTGCCATCTATTTGGTGCGCAGGAACTTATAATGTGGGTCTGATTGGGATCTAATGTGTTTGTATTTCGATTCGTAATGCCTTAACTACTGGATCCTTAGTGGCAAATAAGTGGATGTCTATAAGGTTTCTGACTGGTATTTATCTGGTCCGCAGTAACTTGTGAAGTGGCTTCGATTAGGATCTGATGTATTGTATACTCGGTACTCGCAACGCATTACTTATCGGGTCCTAAATGGCATCTAAACGGATTTTGTTTTCGGTTTCTTTTTGCCATCTATTTAGAGCGTAAGAAGTCCTGATGTGGGTCTGACTAGGCTCTAATGTGTGTTTATGTGGAATTTGTAATGCATTAACTATTGGGTCCTGAGTGGCACCTAAGTGGATGTCTACTTGTTTTCTGACTGGTATTTATCTGGTCCGGAGGGACATGTGAAGTGGCTTTGATTAGGATTTGGCATAAGAAATCCTAATAGGACATCTTAGAACAGCAATTTTACACTTGTTTCATTAGTTAGAAAGTAGTACCTAATAAGTGTCTCGTAGAGCCACTTTAAAAACATTATTTTGAGTTTTAATGCCCCATTAATTTTAATCCAAGTTCCCATTCAAATTCCGAAGAGAACCTCTTAGAGAAGCAATTTTTTACTTGTGCAGTTCGCGAGGAAGGAGAACCAAAAAGGTGCTTCATAGATCAACTTTATAAACAGTTATTTTGAATTTTAATATCCGATTAATTTAATCTCGATTTACCAGTACAAATCCTAATAAAACCTCTTAGAACAGCAATTTTAAACTTTTGGCATTCGTAAGAAAGCAGAACCTATTAAATTCCTTTTAGGGCCACTTTCAATGCAGATCTTTGAATTTTTATTTGATAAATAGATTTCCATTTGACCCTTAAAAATCTCATAGAGTCACATAAAGAAGTACCTTGTACTTTGTAATATTCCCAGTCGTGTTTTAAAAGCACATCATTGCCTAATAGAGCCTATTAGAAAAAGAAATTCATGTTAATTTTGGTCCCAGTATCCGTATAGTTGCCGAATACAAGCCATCAGAAACCATATTCACGTAAAAAGGCTCTTAAGAACCACGTAAGACCATATAGAAAGCTATCTGCATCCTATATGGTTGTAAACATTTTTTATTGATAACCTATTAGGTATTTTTACTAGGGATATATTAGTTGATGCAGAAGACTCTTCATCAAAAATATGCACTTTATCTAAAGGGAAAGAGTCCAATAAAGTATCTTGAAACTATCTGCGACGAAATGCATTCATCGTCAAATTTCAATAAGCTAAATTCTTTTGCGTGTACATTAGTTTTTTCGTGACTTTCAATATATGATTTACTGCAAGAAAATGGCCTTTTACACGCGCGACAATAAAGTAATGAATTGTCACTTTGAATTCATCTCACCTTATGAACGTTTTGGCAAGTCACTTTTGACTGCCTTACTATGAGAAGCCTTACGCATTTCAAAATTAGAGAAATTTCAATAAAAAATTAACCAAACGAATGAATTTCAATGATTTTAATTACTTCAAAATAGAAAATATACTAGAATCAACTGTCAAGTTTTTTAACACTTTGAAGATGAACCCTTCTAAAAAACAAAAGACAGTCTAAATTCTAAAACCCTCATAATAATCGATAAATAATCGATCTATCGAGTAATTTATATGTAACTAGTATTTGCTTTTAAATTAATATTTATACTAGAAAGAAATTGTTTCTCCCCTTTTTTCATCAATTTTTAAAATATTTAAATATAATTTATTCCGTTCCCCATTTAAATAATTTTTTATGTGGTTTCCATGC
The DNA here is from genome assembly GCF_010883055.1 of Belonocnema kinseyi. Lineage (NCBI taxonomy): Eukaryota > Metazoa > Arthropoda > Insecta > Hymenoptera > Cynipidae > Belonocnema > Belonocnema kinseyi. Next base: position 16,219,555 of record NC_046659.1, on the reverse strand, counting down.
AATTGTGAAAATATTACAAAAATTTCATTATAGAATCTAAACCTATATTTTCTTGTGAGCAAATTTTAATAAATATTTTGTTTATCTACTATTTTTCATGAGAATTTTTAGTCCTGAAACTCGTTTTACAGTTTGTTTTAACACTTAGCTCTTAATTGGTTAATTGCTTTGTTGTTGCATTTTTTCACGTTAATAGCTCATTATTTGTAAATATTGTAAATATCTGGTTCTGATCGTGGACAATATAATCCTTAAAAATGTTCAACTAAACAAATATTATAAAAATGAAGTTTTTTAGTATTTAGTTTAAAAGCCGTAATATATTATTTTCCAATTCAAAATATGAGACAAATATATTTTTATTAAAGTACTTTAAGAATCTCTAAAAAAAGTTTTAGGTATTTCAAAAGAATTTGAGAGAATTTTAAAAGATTCCAAGTAATTTTTAATTGATTACAGTAATTTAATATGAAGTTTTAAAGGATTTGATATATCTTCTTCTTTATTCATAATGTGTCCCCTAAGGGTTTACAAGACTTCCATTCCTTACAATCGATCGAACGAAAGCGAGAGTGAAAGCGAGAGTGAAAGCGAGAGAGAGAGAGAGAGAGCATGAGAACGCAAACGCATCTTAGTCTACTTAACTTTTACCTTACCATTACTTACAATCTTTACGCTTCTAATCTAAGCGACTTCCGTTTTCTTTTTCTTTCACTTTTATACCTCCATTTACCTTTTTTCTCGTGCATTCTTTCATTCTCTCTCATTCGCTCCTCTAGCACCCTCCAACTCCTTCATCCATTCTTTTCCTAATCCATCTTCTCCTAGAATCTTAACCACATTTTCTTGCCAGCTTCCTTTATCTTCCATTTCTCTCCTACATCCTTTCCATACATGCTGCCATATTTCCTCCTCCCATTCCCATATTATACACTTCCTGTTTTCTTCTTTTTCCCAGTACATCCCCTTCCTTACCTCGTTTCCCAATCTAAATCTTGCTATTCTGGTCCACCTTCTCTTTCCCCAACCCTTTTCTAAATACTTTAGCACCCCTTCCTTTTTATCATCTTATACCATTTATTGTATTTTGATTCATCAATCGCCCCCCATCTTTCTATTCATTGTCTTTCCCTCTCCCCTTTTTCCAATTCTTCATAGTTTACTCCAGTCCCGTCTTCTATTTCTCTATCATTAAAGAACTCCCTTCTTTCTTCTTCCCATCTCGTTAATTCGATTGCCCTTACTATCCTCTCTTCTACCTACATCAAACACTTCCTCGCCAACTCCCCTCCCTTTCCCTTCCTCAGCTTCGTCGAAAATTTCCATTCCCTCTTTCCCGCTCTAATACTTAACTTATCCCTTTGCGCTTCTTCTCTCACCGTATATCCCGGCGTCCTCCAGTCTGCCCCTAGTGTCCATCTTATATACCTTTCTTGTAAACTCTCAATATCTTTCCAATCTTTCGATCCCCATATCTCTGCTCCATAACCGAATACCGGCCATACCAGCGTATCAAATAACCACATTCTCCTTCTCCAATTTTTTAAACCTTTTTTTTCCTATTCCTCATATCTGTTTAATTGCCCCTGCTGCTTTTTTATCCTTTCTCTTATATGAGCTGTATGATCTCCATTCGTTTGCAAGATATATCCCAAATAATTATACTCTTAGACTTCTTCTAACTTTATTCCTTTCCATCTCCCTGTCCATTCTTTCTACATTTACATTAATTTTTTACCCATCTAAGTATTTCTCTAATCCGGTAATTAATCCCGCCATCCCATCTACATCCTCTGCCATCAACACTATGTCGTCTGCGTATGCCAGTGTATACGAGGTGTGTTCAAAAAATAAGGTGACTTTATGGTTTTTTCAAAAAATATTCATTTAATCCTCAATATTTATGTTGTCCCCTTCAAAGTAATCCCCCTCAGATATAATACACTTGTTCCAACGCTTTTTCCAATCATCGAAGGACTTCTGATAATCATTTGGTGGTATAGCCTTGAGTTCTTTCAGCGATACAGGTTTTATTTCCTCAATCGTTGAAAATCGATGTCCCTTTTTTATCATAACTTTTTCTATTTCTCCTCGGTCTAATGAGTCAAATGCCGCCTTTAAGTCCACGAACATTGCTATCCTTGCCCCTTTTTCCCGTTTAATTCTCTTATTTACTAGATAGTTCAGAACATATATGTTGTCCATAACCCCGTTTCTTTTCAAAACCCTGTCTGATTCGGTGACTCGATCTTTTTTTCCTTCTACTTCTATCTTCAACCTCTTCAACGAAATAGTTACATATACTTTATACAGTGTTGGCATCAACGTCACCCATAATCTTTAACCTCCTCTTCCTTGCCTTTCTTTACTATTGGTATAGGTACTCCTTCTTTCCATAACTCTGGCCACCCTCTCCTCTCCATACTCTATTACACATTATCCATGCCCTTTCCTCTAGTTCCCCCCTCCATATTTCTTACTTCAATTCGAATCTCATCTACACCAGGTGCCGTTCCATCTTTCATTATTCCTAAAACCTTAACTATTTCCTCCCTTGAAATTTCCTCTTCCTCATCTCTTTCTTTGCCATATTTTCCTCCCTTTATAACTTTTCTCTCTACCCCTCTTAGCAAATCCAAAAAATATTTCTTCTATTCTATCATTTCAATATCGTGGCTTACTCTTTTTCTTCCTCCTCTTTCTCTATTTACTACCTTCCATACCTCTTCTTTCGACCTAGCCTTCTCCGACTCTTCCTCAAACCTTTCATTCTCTTCCTCTTTCTTTTGATAACACAACTCAGTATACTCTATCTTTTTTTTCGCTATATTCTTCCCCATTACTTTTTTCTTTTCTCCACTTTCTTAATTCCTTTCTGACCTCCTTTTTTTTCTCTTCGCAGTCCGTGTCCCACCCACTTCTATTCCCCCCTTTGCTAACTTCATTTTTGTTTTTTGCACTCTAATCCTATTTTTATTTCTCCTATCATTTTTCCCATCTCGTCCACATTTCCCTCTCCCATTGTGATATTTATTTTTTTTTTCTCTAAACTGCTCTTTTCTTTCCCTTGACCAATCCCCTTTTTCTACACTTCTTACATTTGCTCTCCTTTTACTCATATTGCTATTGCTTTTTTGTCCCTCTAATGTCACTATTAAGGGAAAGTGATCCGAATCAATGTATTCACCTACCTCTAGTTTCTTAAACTGCTCTCTTACCTCATCACCCATTATCACATAATCAATTACTCTTTTTATTCTTTCTCTTTGCATTTTGCACTTGCCATTTGTAACCTCTTGGTAACCTTCCCCCATAACCTTTCCCATCCCTTTTCATCTGGCCACATCACTATCATTATGACTACATCCCATTGTGTCAAATCCAATTTTTTTCTTCTTACTATTTCTTATTTTCCTATCTCCCGTTCCTTCCTCTTCTAGTTTCCTTGCACCTCATTTTTTACTATCTGTTAACTTTCTTCATCACATTCCTACCATACTCCATTTATCTGTATTCTCTCATACTTAACCCATGTTCTCTTTCCCTTTTTTCTTTCCTCTTCCGCTATTTTCCTTAATTTTTACTGTACCTCCCTTCTATCCATGTCAAATCATCCTCTATCCTCTCTGGACTACCATATAATAACCTTTTCTTTGTCATCACCTCCCTCTTATGTTCCAATTTCTTTAGTTTCCCAAGTACCATTATCTCACCTCTTCGCTCTTCCCTTCCTACATTTCGCATTTCCTCTATCTCACCTTAGCATCAATCCTTTTTAGTACTTCGTCCACCCCTTCCTTCAGTTCCTTCTCCTCTATTCTTATACCCTTTATCACAATGTTTAATTTTCTTTCTTCCCTCTCTTTGCTTTCTATTCTTTGTTCTTTTTTTCTCAGCCTTTCCATCTCTCTACCTTTTTATTATTATCTTCTTCCCGCTTCTCTAGTTTTTGATCCACTGACTGCATCCTCTTTTCTAACTTTTCCCTGCTTTCTTCCCATTTTTAAATTTTTTTCTTAACTTCAGCCATTTCCCGCCTAATTTCCTTCTTTAATTCCTCTCGCCTTTTCTCCTGCTTTTCTTCATAAATCCCCATTACCTCTATCATCACCTTTTGAATTTCCTTTAGTCTGTCCTCTTTCATCGAAACTTCACTTTCATCTCCGCTACCGTCAGCCCCCTTACTATTATCACTCTTCCCTACCATACTCTGCTGTTCCGGCGGCGATCTAAACATTTTCTGATATTTTATGCTCGCACCGATATCTTCCTTCTCTTCACTGCTTTCCCTCTCCCCTCTCTTCCTTTTGATAAATGCTTCTATTGAACCTACGCTTTTTGCTTTTAATCTCTCCTTTTCTATAATTTTCTTATATTTCCCCCTTGCCTTCCTTTCCTTGATCTCCTCTTTCGGCGTACTGAACACTTCCTGCTCTAAATTTATTTCTTCCGCGGAGATACTCGCTACGCTTGCCATAAATCAAATTCAAACTTTCCCGCCTTTTATGCTTACCTCCTCTATCTACTGTCGCTGTCTGGTACCTGTCTCGCCTTTCTCTGTCGCTACCCAACTCTGCTACTACCAATCCGATCAACACAGTCCTCCCACCCTGTCGCAAATCTCCAAACAAACTTCCACACAAACCTGTCTGAAACCTCCAAAATATCTACCTCCCCTTTTCAATCTCACAATCCCTCAATTAATCTCTCACATCCACACCCTTCTACACACTTCCACAATTCACTCTCCTCAAATTTCACCATAATATCAGAACAACTCAGCATCAACAATTCCCACTACTTTACACTTTCATGTAGGAAACGGAAGTCCGATTTGATATACCTCAGGATATTTTAATATATTCCAAGGCATTTTCAATTTATTTCAATAATTTAGTATGATATTTAAAAAGTTTGAAATATTTTAGAGTATTTTTAAAATTGCAAGGAATTTTCAAGAGCTTTGAAAAATTTCAAGAGACTTTAAAGGATTTTTAATATTTTAGGGTGTTTTAAAACATTCCTAGGAGTTTTCAATTAGTTTCAATCATTTAAAGTCATTTCACAGAATTTTATCGATTTTTTTTTCATATTTTCAGGTTGAAAGTGGAACTAATTTTTTTAAAATTTAGTTTTTTGTTGTTGATGATTCATCAATTCAGTTGATAAAATTAGTTTTCTGAAAATTTTACTATTTTGTAGAAAATTAATATTTTTTTGTCGAAAATGTAAGTATGGTTAAACATTAATTTTTTGTATATAAAATTAATCTTGCTGGAAAATAAATTTCTTTTGTGCAAAATTCATGTAATATTAACATGCACCTGAAAAAATATAAACTCAAAATCGACACATGCATACAATTAAGAATCACGCGAAACGTTAAAATCGCCAATTTCTTCAATTTCTTTCAAATGTGGATCGAGATATAAATAGAAGAACACCGAAATTTTCCAAAGCTTTCAGATCGGCAATTATTGAGCAGCAGAAAACCTGAGAAAACCGAATTTCGAGTCATGAATTTTCGGCTTACACACGAACTTACAGTGGTAATCATGCATCTTCTGTTTTTTGGCTCCCAAACGGTAGGTATGGTGGGGGTAAATTTCTAGCTCGATCTGGCAGCCCTGATCACCCCTCTACCCCTGTACACGCACACAATATCCACAACCACTTTTCCTACTTTTATCCTTCTTACTATTAGCGATGCCGTCTATTTAAAAGAAGCAAATATTAATCAGATATTGAAAAATGAACAACTTACAGCTGAATTGTTGCAAATAGACATTCTACTAATTCTTCCAAATGTCACAGTGCAAATTTTTGGAAAAATAGTTGAACTAAAGAGAAATAGACGATATTGTTGGAAGACTTTTGAATTTTCAACCAAGACAGATGAATTTTCTACCACAAGTAGTAAATTTTAAATTCAAAGGACTCATTTTTAACAAAAAGGTGAAATTTTCTATTAATTATATGAATTTTTAAGAATTTATTGATACTTTACTTCCTACAGTTGCATTTACAAACCAAATATCTACGATAAATTCTAAATAAAAACCTCAATAATTGAATTTTCAATAGAAAATGGAATGGATAAATTGTTGCTTAAAAAAGTAATGTTTAACCTGAAAAAGAGTTTTCAACAAAATATTTAAGCCCCTCAACCAGTCAACTGAAATTTTAACCATGTAGTACAACATTTAATTAAATACTTTAATTTTATACATAAGAATTTAAGACAACTCATGTTTCACCAAATACATGAATTTTTAAAGAAAACGGTAAATTTTCAATCAAGAATTTAAGTTTTCTACCGAAAATAAAACAGTTACATTTTCAATTAAAAAATTAATTTTCTACTTCATAAAGAACGAACTTAATAAAAATGTTGCATTTGTAATTCGAGAAATTACTTTTCAAATAAAATGATGAACCTTGAACTGCAATAATTACATTTTCAAATATAAAATAAATTTTCAACCAAGAAGAACGTCTTTTTTTAAAATTAATAGTTGAATTTGTCAAAACAATTTACCTTAACTTTAAAACAAGGAGTTGAATTTTCAACCAAGACATTTCATTGTACACCAAAAAGAACAAATTTTCAGGAACGATATGAACTATCAAAAATAAAGTTAAATTCGTGAACGAATGTTAATTCGAAAATCAAAAAGTTTAACATGTTAGAAACGTTATTATTTAACCAAAAACACAAATCATGAGGAGAATAGTTTCAATTTTGAAACAGAAAAATTAATTTTCATTTAATTATATATTTAAATTTTTAACTGAAATAGATAGATTTGCAACTAGAAACCTGCAGTTAACTTTTTATTTGAGAAAATTAATTATCAAACGATAAAACGTGTTTTGAAGAATGTAGTTAAATTTTCTACAAAAAAATCAATTTCCAAACCAAGGGAGTTGAAGTTTCCAATAAAGAAAAAAACTTTTGCATTCAATGATGACTCTTTAACGTGAATACTTACATGTTCAGTTATAAAACAAATTTCTACCTCAAATAAACGGGTTTTCAACCAAATAGTTACATGTTTTATCAATATTATTATTATTATTTATAAGAATTATTTTTGAGAGAATACTTTACTGATTATTGTTCTCTTGCCTTTGTTTTTTACAGAAAATTAAATTTGTATCAACAAATGATACTTTAATTCCCAGGGGAAAAAATGATTTCTAATTGGAAAAAACTAAGAACCCAAGTTTTCAGCAATATAGTTTAACTTCCAATCCAACTTCTGTCAACTAAACGCTAGAATTTTCGATCAGAAACATGAATTTCCAACCTAGTATTTGTATTTTTAATTTCACTGAAAAAGCTAAATTTTCAATTCAAAACGGAATAGTTTAAATTTTAGTTTCAAAATTAATGAAAATTATATGAAAATACAATTTCATTTTGCTTAAAAACGCCGAAAATGTGTATTTGTTTATATAATTTGTTTCTAAAATTAACAAATGTTACTACATAACTACTTTTGTTGAATATAATTTGAGCAAGGTCAGATAAAAATACCATTTATTTTTGCTTGAAAACGCCGAAAATGTGCATTTGTTTATATAATTTGTACCTAAAATTAACAAATGTTAATGCATAACTACATTTATTGGATATGATTTGAGCAAGGTCGGATTAAAAAAAAACATTTTTTTTTGCTTGAAAACGCCGAAAATATGCATTTGTTCTTAAAATTAACAAATGTTAATTCATAACTGAATTTGAGAATTTGATATGAACAGGGTCGGTTGAAAAAAACGATTTATTTTTGTTTGAAAACGCCGAAAATGTGCATTTCTTTATGTATAATTTGTTATTAAAATAAAAAATATTTATTCATAGCAAAATGTTTCCATTGAATATCATTCGAAATATAATTTCAGCAAGGTTCGAAAAAAACGATTTGTTTTTGCTTGAAAAAGTATAAAATGTGCATTTATTTATATAATTTGTCTTATCAAATAAATAAATATCAATGGATAGTATCATTTTTACGGAAAATATAATCGGCGATATCATTACAATAAGAGTAGAAGGAAAAAAGATTTTTTGCTGTCTATCAAGTTCTGCGATGTACATTTGTTCATAGAATTTGTTTATAGAAGTAATTATTAACATTTAATTCTCAATTTTGATGGCCACGTATCATGCAAGCAATAAAAGCAAACAATTGTACACCAGGAATATACTTTAACAACAATACACCAGGAATATACTTTAACAACAAATATGCTTAATGTAGATTATTTGTTATTAAAATCTGCTAATAACAATAACCTTCGGAAGATAACATTTTTTTTCTTATACCGCTTTGCATTGAATCAAAGTGATCTGAAGTATAAAAACAATTGTTTTTACGGGAATGAAACATGAAATGCAAAAATTCACCACTTTTCGCTATTTGCATTAAGATAAAAATTAAATAAACAAGAAAAAAAATAACAAATCCACTAAACTTCTTCTTGAAAATTTTAGTCCTGAATTTTCCAAAAAAAAGTAATCCAAAATCGGTGCATTATAGCGTTCTATACATAATTTTGTACCTCGTTTTTCGTTTGACTCTACTGTGAACCGCTCATGCCCTTCGCTCAATCAGCCATTTTCTTCTCCTTTCCTGCCGGGTTAGGTCTCCTATTTTCTCTGTTCTTTCTTTAAAGAATTTCTTTCTATTATTTAAAACCTATCCTCACATCCTAATATCGCCGGAGACATGCCTTCACTCCCTTCTTTCATTCCTCCTACTCTCTTTACCGCTTCCACCCTTACTTGTGCTTCTATATCTTATCAGACTCTTAACCTCTTCCGTTTCACTATTAACTTTCAGGCCCTTGATCATTACATTCTTTTTCTTCTTTGATCTTTGCTTCCCTTCTTTCATCTTCCAATATGTCTTAATGTTCTACGTAGCATTTCGTTCTCATTCTCTCTTCTATTACTTTCATCTCCCTTCCCCTATTTTTATCATTTTCTCTCTGCTGATTTTCTATGCTTCACATTTCTTCCGAAAAGTTCTCTTTCGCATTTCCATACTTCCTCAAAATCTTCCCATCACTTTCATATGTTTTATACCTCCATCATCCCACATGTATCCTGTCTATGTCCCGTAAACATTGCTTCAATGCTCACGATCAACTTCCCCTCACCCCTCTCTTTCCGGCGTTTTTCTTTTGCTTTTCTTACTATTTTTACCACCCTAATTCTTCACTCTACTTTTCCCTTTTCCTTTATTTCCTCAGCCGATTTTTCCCCACCACTAACCATTCCCTCGCTGCTTTTCGCACTCACCCTTTTTCGCCAATCTTCAAGGAACCTCTCCGAGCCCGCGTTATGCAAGCGTGGAGCAACACTGTTGAATTTTTGTAGGTTCGTGGATTTGCCTCACCTATTGCCCGCCGGCTGTGGTCACTCAATGCTTTAGGAGTGCAGACCTGTAATCCACAGGGCGCCATCAAACGAGCCTGCAGGTTTTTAAGACAAGATAATAGATGCTTAAAGTTATATCCAGATGATTTGTAGATACTGTAATTAAAAAACCTAATAAATTGAAAACCCCAGTAGAAACACAATTAAAAATACATAAATAATTACTGGAATAATTATCTATATATTTCTCCTTGATTTTTTATTGGGTTTTTCATAAAAACGCGTTTTAAGGAAAAACGAAAAATGATGGAAGTATGTTTGAAAGCAGTTTTCATTTAAATTTTGTAATTATTTTCGACATCAATTTTCTTATCGGCAAGTTTCGTTTCTCAAAATATTACTCTCTTTTTATGGTAATAATACAGAAGGTACCGCCCCCTCTTTTAGTTTTCAGTTGTGTACTGCAACGATAATCAGAAGGTCGAAAATGATGACAACAAATTACATATCAGCTCTCAAACACTTCTTAATGGGTTAGGTTTCACATGTGTTGACTTTCGGAAAACAACGAAGGAGGAAGAGAGATAGATCAAACTCTGGCCCCTGAGCGACCTGTAGCGGGGGAAAGTCCTACAGAGCCATCTAACGAGCCCGCAAAACAGCATCAAAGTGTGTGTCTCATATCGCCCGTTACCACTGTTTTCACAACTTGCATCCCACTCGCTTGGCTATCCGCACTTCCTCTATTGATCTGCTATTTTAGCTTACAACACTTTTCTGCCGCCCTCTGTCCAGAATTCGTGTTACAGACATCGTACTTGTATCTACTGAGCAAGACACACAACCACACACCTCACTTCCCTGACACGTTACAATTTCCCCGCCTGAACTTAAACAATGCAAATTCAACCTAACCTAACAGTATCAACAAAACACCGTGACTTTAATATCGGTACCGGAAACGGAAGTCACCGTTTACTTTAGAATCTGAAAATATTTTTTAAAAAAATAATTGAAAATTTTGTAACTGATTTTGCGTATTCTTTGCATTATATAAATAAAACATATTGTTAATAAAAAAACTACATGAAAAACTGTAAATATATTTTTAAAACAATATTAATAAATAACTGAAAAGCATTAAGAGTAACTGCAAAACTAAAAATTTGAAAAAACTACAGGTTCATACGTTTAATGCGTACCCTTTAACTACATTTTTTTAATGTCATAAATATTGTACCTCAAATCGAAAACTGTCATTTAAACTTCTGAGGAATTACAGCCATAAATTATACTAAACATTTTTTTTTTTAAAGAAGGTTTCTCAAAGCACCTACGGCTTTCACGATTACATTCTCATTGCGGCACTCGAGCTTCGCACTCGATAATTACTTTACAGAGTCAGTTCTCCATGAAAAGTAAAATGGTGTAGACAAAATTTAACATTATATAAGAAGTACGCGTGTTTGTCAATATAATATTAACAAAAAAACTCAATTGTTGTTTGTAATTTACTGCATAGAGACATTAAGCCGTGGGCTTTGATTCCGTTCGTTCGAACTTGAGTTCTAGACAACTCCATTTTGATTAATTAATCTAGAACATTTTCAATTTGTAACCAATTGAAAATTTTTCATTGTGGTAAATTGTAAATCTTGTTACAATCTATAAAAATTAATATTTTTGAAAATGATATAACTTCTTGAATTTTGATCTAATTAACAAATTTCATGAGGAAAAAATGTTTCTTTTTCCAATTTTAAACATTTTCAAAACGATTAAAAGTACATAACTTTTTTAATTTGTATCGCAATTAAAAAAGTGATTATGGCAATTTGCAACTCTTTCTGAACAGACTGTTAATTTAAAAACTTGAAAAAATAACGAAATACATTATTTAAAAATTCGACAATAGTAAAGCTCCCAAATCTTCACGATATTTTTTTCTAAATATAACTTTAATCGAACGAAAACATAAAAAATAATTAGCTTTGCAAAAAGAAATAAGTAAATACATTACCATGCAAAAATTTTCCGAAACGAAAAAATGTAACCGGTGTTACATTTTTTCAAATCGGAAAATTTTCGCTTGGTGTGCGAAGATACTTCAGAATGAAGCCAGAAATATTGTCCTTGTGTAAACCTGAAAGTTTTTTTTAAATCTGATATTAACAGTGTTGGCAACAATTTTATTTTGCATAAATATAAATAAAAACTGAGGATTGTGATTTTGGAGAACACTTGTTACCAAGGATTATAACATGAACTTTATAAACTCCAGTTTTTAGCCCCATTAGCGTGGGGCACCGGGAGTTTAGAAAGGTATATCTATCCTCTGTGATTATTATAAAATATTACCTACTAACATAATCTTGAAAAAAATCCCAGAAATTGTAGCAGCTATTTAAAAAAATTAATTCCAGGCAAATTTATAATTTCAGTGGAATCGCCCTAATATATTTTGTTGCGAATACTTTTCACCAAATTATTTGACTAACTTTGATTTCACAAATTCATGTAGTTGTATTTGGCAAATTTTTTTCTTCAGGCGTTTTTGGTTAAATTTCATGATTTTTTGTAAATTAAATTTGATTTGAATTAAGGCCAAGTGACGAGTGGGTCACGTGACCAGATTCCTACCTTACCGCCTCCTTTCTAATTTCCCAACTTATTTTCACACGAAGCGCCACATCGAATTGAAAATTTGGGATAATAAATAAAAAGCACTAAGAAAGGTGGGTCTGGTCCTAAACTTTAATAATCATAAAAAAAGCAAAAAAAATTATTCACAACAAAAAACTTTCTTCATAATTATACAAATTTATGACCAGATCCATCATTCTTAGTGCTTCTTGTTTAGTATCCCAAATTTTAAACTCGGTGTGGCGCTTCGTGTGAATATAAGTTGGGAAATAAGAAAGAGGCTGTAAGGTAGGAATCTGGTCACGTGACCCATTCATCACATGGCATTAAATCACTAATTTACTAAATATAACAAATTAAATGAATTGTGCTTATTCTCACGTTTAGTTTAACGTGAGTCTTGGGGTTTAAGGTCGAACTACCCCAAATTTAACTAGAATAATGTACGAAATACAGATTGTACATTTTAACATAATATATATTTACAAAACAACAGAAATGTTAATTGATTACGATTGTGTACAGAGGTTAATCAAGAGAAATAAATTGAGTTGACAGTGAAGGTATATAGGAAATTTAAGACTTGGTATAAAAACAACGAGAGGCGAAAAAAAGGTGTAAGTCCGAATTTTGGACGAGTCGAAAATGTACGGAGGTTGTTGCTCTACCGAATGCCTAGTTTTATCTGAGGGAAAATTCGTCTTTGAGGCTTCATGGAGGTGAGAGAGTTGAGTTCGTCGAAAAATTCAGGAGAGGGAAACTTTTGTCGTGGGAGAGATTGACAGGGCAGGCCCATCGCAGGGGGTGGATCGGAAGGGGCTAGGTAGAGGACCCAAGGTAACTCTTGTAAACATTCTCAAGATTCGAAGAAGCAGGATGAGCAAACTGACCGTTAATAAAGTAATTTACAGGATAAGTATAAACTTTTAGAATTTGAACGATGGAATTTGAAGACAGATGCTCGAAGCTGTAAACGGCTTATATTCGAAAGTACAAGAAAAGCACGTTCTTATCGTAAACTCGAAGAGCCTAAATAAATTTAACTGAATGTTACACAAATATCTTGAAGGTTTTCACAATACAACGAAAATAAGAAAGTAAAAGTATAGAGCTTCATGTTTAGAAATTAGAAAATTCTTATAATATACGAGGATATAAAATATAAACAAAAAAAGAAAGATTAATTTAGACTGTTACGCAGTAACAAATTAAATAATTCTTGTTACACATTAACTAACTAAATTGGTTTAGTCTTTAATTTAATTTAATAGTACTATATTATTTATTTGCAATTTGGATTGTATTTTCCAATTTTCAACCAATACTTCAGTTTCTACCAGGTTTTATACTTTTATACTCGACGAGCGCCGAGGTAGGAGAAAAGCGGTCACTGCACTGCGTTGTACTCCCTCTCATGCACGCGCGAGTTTCTGTACCGCGCTCCTGATTGGTTCGGCTTAAATATTTTATAACTCAAGAACTAAAAGTTGAGTGATTTTTGGAAAAGGAATTTCAGATCAATTTATTTTTATACGGCCATATAAGTCCAGATACTTGAGTCTGGGACACTCGGTATATAAATCTAATAGATTTTTCATTATTATTTTTCCAGGTAGCCAAAATGTCACAATTGACGTGGATGATAATTCGAAACAATAATGCGTTTCTATTGAAGAAGCGTACAATTCGAAAGCCGTTTTCTACTGTAAGTGTTTTATTATTTCAATAGAGATATTTATTTTTCTCGATTGTCGGGTCCTATTACATGAGTATATGAAACTGTATTATGAGTTACAATACATTTGCGGTTTTCTTTATTAAATTAGTTCTTTCGCAATGAAGAAAAAATACATCAGCGTGTTTTTTTGCTATCAAATTAATTCTTCAGCTATAAAGAAAAGTAAATTAATGCGCCGAATGCAAAAACATATACAGAATGATTTTCCTAGCGTGGGGAGACCCGTGAATGCTTAAAAATAAGGTTTCGAATATTTTTAAACACATCCAATATGAAAATATTTTATCTCCATAACACAGTTTTAGCTTTTTTAGTTCTTGAAATATTCACAACAACAAGATACTGTTTTTTCTCATTATATTTCGTCTTTTTGCACTTCATCTCGTGACGAAATGGAAGATCTTTGATATCTTTCATATGTGTTAACTCTACTAGCTGTAAGAGAGCATTTCAAGACCGTGGCGCGTAGAGTTAAGGGGCTATGAGGGGTTCTGAATTAATTTACCTGTCCATCACAGATGACAAGTTAAATCATGCATATGGATAAGAGCTTGCAAATCAATTCTTCTGTTCCGCGATTATACATTCAACGCCGTCAAGGCGGACACGGACTTCATAATCTTAAATGTCTTCATAATCAAACTGTTCTGGGTACAGCTAACATCGTTGGAAGTGTAAGAGATTCAGGCCGAGACCCTTGGCCTGAATTTTAACATCAGCAGTGAGGAAAGTACATTACTCCATCTAGACGCTTCAAGTCCTAAAGCAAAAATAAATAAAGCAAAGGTTGAAATAACTCGAAACATCGTAATACTTTGGTCAATCGTAGGCTCGAAAATCGTGAATGCCGTCGATGGATATTAATTGTATTAAATATTTTTTTCCATAATGCATCATGCAGTAAATCAGACATGCCCAACTTGGAGAAATTCCCGCCAGAAACAGATGTTTTGCGCTTACCACTATTTCGGCTGTAGAGCGAGAGTGGTGGTAGACGCGTGCCTAATGCTCTCCTCTCAGACCCAAGCAGCACCGCAGATACGAAATATCTGACAGGGTGCTTGAGGCGACTCACTTTTAAATATAAATGTGTAATAGTGACTAGAGTTTTAATTACTTTATTTTAGTATTTTGATATTTATTGACAATAAATGTAATTAAAAATAGAATTGTACAAAGTTGTTCTTTTTTGTACTAATGCACGTTATTAAATATTTTAGTACCACCGTTTTTTACATTGTGCATATGATGTACAGAAATGTTGTGTGATACTTTTTGCAGTTTTCTATGCGAGCTTGTGTATCGGAAATCTGCGAATTATGCGACATTTGGTGATGAACTAAGAGGAATAAAAAGCTAAAAATATTATATGTAACCTTGAATGTAACTTATTTTTGTCAACCCGTTGAGTATTATTATGTTATTAAGTTATTGTAACATGTAAAAGAGCAAGTTCTTACCTTTGTTCGAATAGTAATATAGAATGTACATCATCAGTCTATCTAACTCATATATTGGTAGTAAGTGCAAAACTACGAAAGGTTACGGTAGATCTTTGGCGAATGTTGCCCTTGCATATATGAGAAAGTGAAACACACACACACACATATATATATATATATATATTTCTTATTAACATATTTCAATTATAAAACTTATCCTTCTACCTTGTACCATTACCATTACATTACAAATTTCTATTGAAAAGTTAGTCGCCCCAAGCACTCTGACAGATATTTCGTATCTTCGGTGCTGCTTGGGTAGGAGAGGAGAGCGTCTAGGCATGCATCTACCACCACCCTCGCTCTCCTGCCGAAATAGTGGTAGACGCTGAACATATGTTTCTGGCGGGAATTTCTCCAGGTTGGATATGTTTACTGTAAATAATAAAATAGTCATAAATAAATTTTGAATAAATCCAAAACTAGTTATTTTTCCTTAAATTTATATGCATTTTAATACATGCTTTTTAAAGTTCCATGTCGAGCGCTTCATGTAACATGATCATTATTGGTTCTTCTACAGTTTTGAATTTCCGGACGCCCCGACTTATACGTGGAAAAATTTGAATTTGAATCTTTCGTAATTTTTATCGGAAGTGCTTGAAATTTTGTTACGTTATATATTTTATGGTAATCTGCGAATAATAATTCACAAATTAATAAAATATTCAAAAATTTCAAAATGCAAAGGGTTTTCCTCCGGCTCGTAAAATTTAGAAAATGGCTCTTATACACTTTATAATTTCCACTCTTCAACTGTACCTAGAATATTTGATTAAAGTAATTATCCTTGGGATAAGTGCTTTCGGAGGTGCATAAATTTTCGGAAATGCTTCCAAAGTTTGTAATATTTTTAATCTATGCAAAGCCTCTTAAATCCCTGAAAATATTTTTAATTAAATCGAATTTTTCTTGAAATATTGAAAAATCATTCAAAATTGTAAAAAATTACCTCGAAATCTTCCAAAAGTTCCTAGGAATTTGAATAAAATTAGAAAATATTTTTGCATATTTCAGATGTGCCAACAAAAAATCTAGATTAAAAAAATATATATTTTACAGGATTTTACAAAATCATAGGAAAAATTCGACCCCTTTTATCCCTTGTGTGTACACCCGGGTAACCGTGTACCCACCAGGGTACATTTTTCTTGTAACTGGAATAAAAAATTCCGCTTTGGGCTTCAGATCAAAAATTCAATTTTGAGTATAAATTTTCATAAATTAATGAAAACTTTTGATAATTTATGGTAATATTGCCGAAAATTTATGGTAACTTAAGTTAAAATACCTAAAATTATATCTTGAAGTGTTTATAAATTTTCTGAAATTTATGGAAATTTTTAGTACTTATGTTAATTTCACAGGTAAATATGGTCACTTAGCATATATTTCCCAAAATTCAATTTTAAACATTTTTATAAATTTCCGGAATTTTATGAAGTTTTTGGTAATTTATGTTAATATTACCGAAAACTCATAGTAACTTAAGATACAATACCTAAAATTATATCTCGTAGTGTTTATAAATTTTCGGAAATTTATGGAAATTTTCAGTATTTATGGTAATTTTTCAGGTAAATGTGGTAACTTACCGTAAATTGCCCAAAATTCAATTTTAAACATTTTTATGAATTTCCGGAAATTTATGAAATTATTGGTAATATATGGTAATATTACCTGAAATTTATGATAAGTTAAAATGCTTAAAATAATATCTAGAAGTGTTTATAAATTTTCGGAAATTTATGAAATTCTTGGTAATTTATGGTAATATTACCGGTAAATATGATAACCTTCTATAAATTATCTAAAATTCAATTTCAAGTATTTTTAGAAATTTCCAGAAATAAATGACATTTTTGGTAATTTATGGTCACATTTTAGGCAATTTATGTTAAATTGAGGTGAATTATCGAACATTCAATTTTAAACCTTTTTTTAATTTCTAGAAAGTTATGAAAGGTTTTGTAAGATTGCAGGTAATTTATTGGTAAATTACTCAAACCCTCTGACATCACTTTTCACTCCCTAGTGAGTAAGAAGTACTTTTTAATACCTAGGGAGTAAAAAATTGAGCTTTAGCCCCGCTTCATAGGCTTCGAAAAGGGCTGAAATCATGCATGTGTCATAAAGAAACCTTTATTGTTCACATTCTTGACATCTGTGTTTACAAATCCGCACCACCGAAAAAGACAAGGGGAGATTACGAAATCCGTGGCGACAAAGTTTTATTGTGAATTCCCGTAGGATTTTTTGCGAGAAACACGAATCTGAAAGTTTTAAATCGATATCTCGAATAGTTTTCGATACATCGATTTTTTATGTTAAAATTATTGACTTTTTTTTTGTAAAACATAATTTCAGAATATGAATTTCGATGGGATTTCTTGTGAGAAATACGTATCTTCAATTTTTAAATCGATATCTCGAATAGTTTTCGAGATATCGAAGGCACCCCTATGATTTTTCATAAAAATGATGTAAGACCACATCCCTGTCCCTTTTCTAGTGCCTCGTGGGGACGGGAAGGCACCCCTGTGACTGGTGATAGAAATAACGTAAGGTCACACCCCTGCCCCTTTTCCCTTATAGGAATCCACATTAAAACTTATTTTTATAGTACAAAAATCGCCTGTCAGAATGAACTTAAAAAGTTATGTACATTAAAAAAATGTTTAAAAAATCGATAAATCGAAAACTATTCGAGATATCGATAAAAAATTTGCAGACTTATGTTTGTCGCTAAAAATCCTATGGGAATCCACAATGAAACTTTGTCGCCACAGATATCGTAATCTTGCCAAAGACGATTTGCACTGACTAGAATGTAAAAAATTTCTTGGGGAATTTTCCCCAAAGTTTAGCAGAGAAAATTCTTGAAACATCCGTGTGGAATATTAACTAAAAAGTGGTGAATTTTCCCCAAGATTTGACGGGGAAAATTCCCTATGATTTTGTCTAATAATAAATAAACTTTCGGGAATTTTCCCGAACTCTGAATAGGAAAAACTCCCCAAAATTTGTGCAAAATTCTCTAAAAGTTTGTCAAAATACTCATTATTTACGAAAATCTCCATAAACTTTTTTTCAGTATTTAAAAGTGCTCAAATTTACCCAAGAATTAATGTAAACATATCCTACGCTTGAAAATGGATAAATTTATGTAACCAAAAAATCTGAACTGTACCGTGCTGAATAGTTTACTAATAGTATACTACTCTTCACTGATTAATAAAAAACTTGTTCTCTGTCCAATTTCAAATACCTGAAAATTATGCTTTATTTGCAAATGGCAAACCTTTCAGATCAATTCAAATATAATCATCTATACAAATTTAGAGTATTATGACTTCCGGCGGGCACTTTTCACCTACATCTATATGTATCTTTTCCAATATAGATTTTCTTAAAATTCCATACAAAGGTATTTATAAATGTTCCTAGAAATTCGCAATTTTCTAAAAAATACTACCAAAAAATAAGAAAACGTTCTTTTTGTAGATTTTGATCGTTGTTCTCATAAAAAAAGTTAATTTTCATACAAAATAATTAATTTAATAATTAGTTATTAAAAACGTATGAGATGACTTTAACATTAATAAATCTTTTCTCCAAAAAACTGTGTAAAAGTATTCAAAATATTGTGCTAGTTTATCGAATATTTTAGGGCAAAATATCCTCCTGACCATACAGAAACACTCAAGCATTTTTAGAAAATTTACCTGATCTACGCAGCAAATTAAACATTAGTTTTGGAACGATTCCCTAAACTTAGTGGGAATCACTAAATCTCCCAAATTGTAGAGAATATTCCAAAACTTTCGTATAAATGACCCTAAGTTTAGGGAAATTTCCCCAAAAATTGTAGGTATTATCTAATTTCCTAAATAGTAGAGAACTTTCCCCAATTTTTTAGTGAATTATAAGAAATTTTAGGAAAATTTCCCCAAATCTTGGGGAAAGTGATTTTCCCCAACGAAAATGTGAATTTTTCCTCATTAAATAGTGGGGAAAATTCCCGAAATTGTTTACAGTGACAGCTACAGCGTATGTATATTGTTTTAAAAATGCCTCTTGACCCTCACTTCTGATGTTGATTTATTGGGCTAAACGACGAAGAAAAGATTTATATCGCATACATAGTTAGACAATTGAAAAAAGAGAGATAAGTACACGGGTACCCTGGGTGTGCGGACAAGGTGGGTAAAGTTGGGTGTGCACATATTATTTATGACAATATATTTATGACTTCTAGAAGTTTTGCAGAGTTAAAAAAGATGTTAATGAATGTTCGGAAATGGTTCCAAGTTATACAATACTTTTAATCTATGCATTACCTCTTACATTCTTGAAAATACTTTTAGCTGACTGCAATTTCTCTTAAAATTTTACAAAATTATTTATAATGTACAAAGTCGCCTCAAAATATTCCAAATTTTTCTAGGGACTTAAATAAAATTTATTTATTCATTTGAAACCTTCAAACTTATTTTAATTTATGGGCATGTGATGCTTTACCATATGAGTATTCAATTTCCCACATTTTTTATCCACAATTTTTAATTTTTTAGATATATATTAGTGTCCAGACGTTTGCGTTTTTTACGTCTGGGCTTCTTTTTGTTTAAAAACTTTAACATAAATCTGCATTTTTTTAATCTTCTACAGTTTAAAAATCTTTTTATTCTCCTTAAGTCTTCGCAGTATTTATGGAATTTGATGGTTTAATTTATTTTTTATTTTTTAATGTTACTAAATTAAAACATTTTTCTTTAAAATCTTCTATACTTTTTCGAAATTTAAGGAAATATTTGGAAATGTTTGAAAATCATTTTCAATTTTCTCCTAAAGTTAATTTTCCAAATTAAAAAATCTAAATATATATCCTGAAGTATATATACTGAACATTTTAAATAACTGTCTTTTAAGGTCTTCCATTTTTTACCCCCGAACAATCATCTCAAAATCTTTCAAAATTATTAAGAAGCTTATCAATTTTTGTTCGCATTCTTCAAAATAAGTTTTTCCCATTATTTTATTTTTACTTATCTCTTTGAAATTGTAAAAAAAATGCTCAGGAATTATAGTATTACATTCAATCTTTATGCACTGAAACAAATGGTTAATTGCGACAAGAAGCTCCTTATTAGTAGAGTTGGTATTAGCTACAACAACTGCTTCGATGGTAACAGTAACTAACCAGTTTTGTATGGCAACAAGTCGCCGTTGGTCCTCTTATGAAGGTTATATTAATGAGGATAGTAATTGTAGTCACAACAAATAAATTAGTTACATTTACCAGCAATTTATTTTCCAAGAAATAAAAGTAGTAAAGGTTAGATAGTTTCGCCCCTTGGCGATATTGGCAGAAATGAAATCTGAACAGTGCTACCAACATTTGCATCGAAATGTCGCGTCATGTTTTCGATGGTCGCCATTTTAATCTGAACCTTCACGTATAATGTGTAAACACATGGAAAATATTAAAGAGCATCGTATAGATCCTTAGGGCGTCCTCTTCTACGGCCTACGCTTGGTTACCTTTTCACGGAGGCCTGTTTTGAAATAATCGTGGAATTAATATTTTTCATAGGATTTATCTCTAGTTACTTTGTTGGTTTATGGCAAATTTGGTTAATTGATGGTAGATTGGTATTGATCTAGATGCGAACTCGATGTGACAAATAAATTCAACAAATACTTTAAAACAGGCCTCCGTGAAAAGGTACCGTAGTTTTTATAAATACATCATCGCGACAATTTATTCCGCTTGCCAGTGGGATTAATATAATTATATAAGTAGTGGACAAATATAAGATTGATTAGTAATAATATATAAGATTATATAACAGTAAGGATTACTACTTGAATTAGTAAGATCAACTAATTTATTTGTAAAATAACTAATATAATAGTAAACCATGAAATTGTACCGTCACAATACAGTATTGTGAAATTACAACAAATGTTTTGTAATTTCACAACACCCAAAAAAATCTGCATCACAATACGTGTATTGTAAAATTACAATGCATGTGTTGTGAAATTATATGACATATATTGTGAAATTACATTACGTTTTGGTTATTAACTTCCATTATATATTTTTATCATAAATTTGATATAATTAGTAGAAATTTCTACTAATTTGAATTAGTAACTGAATTCTCACGTTAATTCGTTGTATTTTTATTATTTTACCTGTCATCAGTAGTACTCATGAATTAGTAGAAACCTAATGATCCATAGCGATTTTCTCAGTTAATAATTTTAATTATTAAACATTTCTACTAATATAAATTTGGAGCACGTTTTTTAGGCATAAATGATCAACCATATGTTGAGAATAATA
This sequence comes from Belonocnema kinseyi, assembly GCF_010883055.1. NCBI lineage: Eukaryota > Metazoa > Arthropoda > Insecta > Hymenoptera > Cynipidae > Belonocnema > Belonocnema kinseyi. The sequence goes on along the minus strand of NC_046659.1, from coordinate 16,197,932 downwards.
CAAGATCAAATTATAACTGTGCGAAATAATTGAAACAATAAATATCAAAATAATCCACAAATTTTTTAGAGTATGAAATCACATTTATTGAAAGAACAAAACTTATACGTACACGGATATGTATTATATATATTTTAATTTTAGACTTTGGAGTCCTTTTTATTGATATTATATTATTTTGATTCACAGCGCAGTATTTGTACTTCAAAAATCGTCAAATAAATAGTATTTTAAAATTTACGATACAAGTCTTAAAACTAATGAAATTTCAAGTTATTAAGGATCGACGCAGAACTTGTCTGTATACTTGCTTAACTACTTTGCCAAAGTGAATACTTTAGAGCTGAAGGTTTTACTGCGACGTTTGGATTTTGGCAACCGCTTATCTCCATTCGGAGGATTAATTTTCAGTGAAATTCTGAAATAGTCATTTATATACAATTTTCGATCAAAAATTATCAAATTTAATCATATTATTTGGTATAATATATAAAAAGAATATACGAAGTTCTCTAAAAAATGAGACCAGACTAAATTAAGAATTTCTTAAAACATTTAATAAATATTACCTTTGTATGAATTCGAGATTCGTTTCTAATTCTTTGGGATAAGAAAACCCAAAAATATAGTGCGACAGGATCGATATAAGAAATCCTTCAAGAGCATTGCAGAAAAAGATCATTATTTGACTTTCAATAATGACCGTACAAATTGCTGTCTCATCATATAAGGATTTCCCAGAAATTATTAAAATTTTCTAATTATAGTGAAATAAATTCTTTAATTTACAAAAATCTACAGAACACACACAGATGGGTGGGTCCAAGTCGTCGCCCTGGTGGGGGTGAATGGGGCAAAGTTCTTACAGGGGGGGTTCAGGAGGCCAAGCCCCCCGATAGGAAAATTACCCATCTAAAAATATAAAGATTCAAAAGTCTGAAATGCTCAAAAACGCCGTGACTACTCCTGAAATTCTGCGCCAGAGAGCAGCAAGTTATAGTTTTTTTCCCTGTTGTGTGTTTTTTTCCCCTGTTGTCGAGTTTTCTCCCCAATTTTTTTCCCCTGTCAACAAACAGCAATCCTTCTGTCTCTTTAAAATACGTTACAATTAATGCAAAAATTTCAAGAACTTTTGGCACGGCATTTTTGGTAACTGCCGTTGCATTTTCAGCTTCGTTAAGTATGCAATTGATGGCTGAATCTTTATCTCCAGGTGCGACAGTCTTTTTCAAATAGTGCCTAATGGGCTTAGCTTTTTCATTAATGCACATCTTCCACGTTTTGTGAATATCTTTACCAAATAAGGTAGAACTGTGCCTTATAAGACACTCAGGTTCTTTTAAAAAAGGCCACTTCGTAAGAAGAATCGGTAGATTTCTTCCTATGTCGATAATAACTATTCTTTGTTCTTTGTACGTGGCATCCATTAATGTATCAATCTGCTGAATATCGCGGTTCTCTATATCAATTGCATGTTGATCGAGTAACTTCCTGCGGTTCTCCACCATTTTTGACCTGGATTCATTCCCAGATCTTGTAGGTGCATGTGCAACGCAGCCATATTCATCCTGCTTTTGAGAACGTTGAATTTAATTATCATCGCTATCTGTTAAGGATGATCGAACATTGCGCCTTTTATTTCCTTTCTTTGAGTAATGAATTCTAGTGTATATTTGATCTCTTAGGGCTTTACTTCCTTTTTCAGTTCGCTGCATTTCTACTGTATCCATGAAAGTTTGTGGTTATTTATAACATATTCTTCTAGAAATTTTGCATGTTGTTCCTCTTGTTGTTTCTTTCAAGTCATCTGACATGTGCGAGCTTCAATCTTTCTCCCTCATCACCTAATTTCCCCATTTCGCAAGCTGTTTGCAACGAATCTGGAATGAATGTCCAAACTTCTTCATAAAACCATGGAAATTGGTCAGATGACTGCTGGTCCATGCGAAACGTAGTTGAATCATCTGAAAAAAATTTAGATAATATAAATATAATTTAAAATTCATGTTAGTAATTTCATTCTCAGTTTAAAAATTAATTTTTCATTAAAAAAACTCATTTTTAATAAATTAGTTAAATTTTTAACCCAAAAGATGAATTTTCTATACAAAAAGAATAAAAAAATCTCATCCAAAATAATTAAATTTTTTAACGAAATAAGAAGAATTTTTAACAACAAAAAAAGAAAAAACAATTTTCAACGAAAGAAATGCATTTTTAAGTGAAATAAATCTTCGATCAAAAAATTAAGTTTTAAACAAATAGTTAAATTTTTAACCTAAAAGTCGAATTTTCTACCTAAAAAGATCATATTTCCGCAAAATGAATGAATTTTTAACTAAAAAGCTAAGCACGTTACTCAAAATACGTTAGTTAAAATTTTCTGAAAATTCATTTTTAAAAACAAACAAAAAACACGAATTTTCTAAAAAATAGTTGAATTTTGTAACTAAAGGAATTAGGTTTTAACCAAAAACGTAAACATTAAATGAAATAGTTGAGTTTTCACGTAAAACAGATAAATTTCCAACCTAAAATAGAATAGTTAAATTTCCAGTCAAAACAAGTTTCCAGTAAAAAAAATTCATCGATATAGTTGATTTTTCAACAAAACAAAGAGCTTTCATTACAGACCATTAAATTTATATCCAAATAGATTCTTAACAATAACTGGAATCTTTAAATTATCAGTTAAAAAAATTAATTTTCAATTTATTCGTAGATCTCTTTCAATCCCTTTGAATAAAAGAAATAAATTGTCAACTAAAATAATGAATCTTGTACAAAACGAGAAAATGAATTTTTAACTCAAAAGATGAATTTTTTCAAGAAAAATATATTTACCACTAAATACATGAATTTGCATCAAATTTCATTTATAAAAAATTAAAACTTCTGACCAAGAACACAATAATTAAAATAATAGAAAAAGAAAATTTTAGCAAAAAAAAAGATAAGAAAAACAGGAATTTTCAAGAAAATAGTTAAATTTATGAACCAAAGAAGTTAAGGGGTCCCGGCGGTCTAGAATTTTCAAAAAATCGATTTTTTTTTTAATATTTCGAAATTATAGTCTTTTAAGAATATACTGTTAAATTTGTAAAGGATATTTACAATACTTTCGTTTCTACAGGAGTTTACGCATGTAGAGGCCGTTCTGCCGGCTACGTCAATGGATGCATTGTTGGTAGCCCGGCCGCTGTTCTGGTCCTTATCTGAAATATGATATTTTGTATTCATAGCATCATTTTAATGTTAACTCCATGCATGTTTTATATGTTTATTTAAAAAATGAACTTGTGTTGGAGTAATAGCACGAAAATTGGAGATGTATAGGTGTATAACCCTTATCAGTTAGAGAAACGTTTATATTCTTTTGACCTGAGTTGATCAGTAGAACTTTTCGTGTCCACTACGTAAC
>NC_046659.1:16193161-16194411 GCF_010883055.1 Belonocnema kinseyi | reverse complement strand
ATTCTTGGCATTGCAACAGTTATTGAAGTGCAAAGATTGTGATAGTGCAGTGACTTTCAGCAAAAACGGACAACGTGGTTTAGGTTTCAAACTTTCTGTGAAGTGTCATTGCAAAGAGACTTTTATTTTTTCATCGCCTTTGATTGACAAAGCATTTGAAATCAACCGTCGACTTGTTCTTGCCATGAGAATGCTTGGAGTTGGCTTCCAAGGTATTCAAAATTTCTGCGGTATCATGGATCTTGGACAAGCGATCTCTAATAGTACATATTACAGCATCGTTGATAATATAAGAATTGCAGCTAAAGCCGTTTCAAAAATTGTTTTCAACAAGGCGATGAAAGAAGAAACTAAATTGAATGAAGAAGCAGGACATCCCAAGAATGAACTCTCTGTGTCTGGTGATGGATATTGGTCGAAACGCGGTTTCTCTTCGCTTCTCGGTATTGTCTCATTGATAGGGAAATACAGCAATAAAATTCTGGACGTAATTATCAAATGCAGTATATGTCACGGTTGCGCAAGTTGGAAAGGCCAAGAGGATACGGTTGAATATGCTGCGTGGTATGATGAGCGTGCAGATCACTGTGATGCAAATCATACCGGTAGTGCAGGGAAAATGGAGGTGAATGGAATCGTTGAAATGTTCCAGAGATCTGTAAAGTTGCATGATGTAAAATATGCAAACTACATTGGAGACGGCGACACGAAAACCTTCAAGGCCTTATTGGACATCAATCCCTACGGTGATGATTTTGTAGTTCGCAAAAAAGAATGTGTTTTGCACGTTAAAAAACGCTTGTATAAACGTGCCAGTGATGCCAAAAAAAAACATTCTCAAATAAAAAGAGCCAATAAGAAATTAACAACAAAACAAGGAGGGAAAAAAACAACAAGAGGACAAAAAAAAGATAAAACACCGAAGCGCAAACAACTAACAAATAAATTACTACAGGAGCTGTCAACTTATTACGGTCTAGCAATAAGGCGGAATTCAGAATCTGTTGAAGGGATGAAAAAAGAAATATGGGCAGCATATTATCATAAAAGTTCAACAGATGACAATCCCCAACTCATGCATTATCCTCCAGGTCCAGAATCTTGGTGCAAGTGGCGTCAGAGTGAGGCTGCAGGTACTTTAGAAACTCATGAGCATCCACCTGCCCTGGATGATGATGCACAAGAGATATTGAAACCCATCTACGAAGATTTAACAGCAGATAACTTATTGGAAAGGTGTATTGGCAGTA
>NC_046659.1:16189387-16193061 GCF_010883055.1 Belonocnema kinseyi | reverse complement strand
TCATTTATCCACTCAAAATATTTGGTGCATTTTGTTTCAATAGAAAAAAAATTATCCTTAAAAAATGGGGTGGCCCTATAAATATGGGACACACTGTACATCAAGAGATTGATTGACGAAGGTTGGTTTTCTCTTGAACAATTAAATAGTCGAATAAAATCGTTTTCATATTCTAAAGAAGACAGAGCAGACAAGCCTTGTCCCATATCTGCTGAAGGAGAAAAAATTACTGGGGGAGCTCGGCAAATCTGGAATTTTTTAAGGTTGTTACCCCTACTTGTCGAAGATAAAATACAAGATTCTGAGAATGATGTCCCGTGCAGAAATTGTCCAACTTATTCCCAAGTTCCAATCTGGGCCCGACTGGATTTTCTACATGTGGCCCCAAGGGGGCAGATGATGTGGCTCGCGTCAGAACCACGTCGGGTCGGGTTAGGATAGACAAGATTATGTCAAGTTTTCTGTTATCTTCGTGATATTGTTTTCCTTTCAAATAACTTAAAATACCAAAAGCAAATAGTAGATTGCGAGTTCGGAATAACAAAATTGTTGGTGAGATTTCTTATATCCGCAATGAAGACAAAGGTAAGCTTTAAGTCGCTAGAATCAACATCACAGTTCATTTTTAGCTTGTGAAGATTTCCAGCAATGTATTCGAGAAAGCGTTGTCATTTTGGTCGCATGTACTATTTATGTAAATAAAAAAACGTTTTCCCAGCTTTTTAGAATTGTATATTTTGTTGCTGATATTCTGAAAATAGAGATTACCTTATACCAAATGTATGAATATCCGGATTAGTAGCATTATAAATTAAATTCTTTTTATATTTTTTCGAACATAACCTCACTCTTTAAATCTCACTCCACGTGCCCCACGTGCATTAGTCAAACAAAAAGAATATTAAGAAGATTAAAAAATATTTATCATTAAAATTCATTTGTGTGTGTTTGTGTGTGTAATATCTCTAAATTTGAACATTGTTTGTCAAGGCATAATAGTTTTCTTCAAAATGCAAACAATTATCGATAAATTCAAGCAATAAAAACAGAAAATGTAATGTAGTATATTAAAAATGAGATATAATGTATAATGATATATAATGAAGAATATTGAAAAATTGAAGTTTTGTAAAATGCAAATTTGAGAAAATTTTTATATAAACACTTTTTAAATTTGACTAATTATAGAAATAAAAAATTAAAGGGGCCAGATCGGGTCCACATTTTGGATGGCCAGATCTGGGCCTGGTCGGGTAGGGCATTTTATTTACGGTATGGGGCTAGACAGATTACCCTATCGAGCCCACATTTTTCCCGATCGGGGCCCGACCGGCGCCACACCAAAATTTCTGTACGGGGTATGGCGTTTAATTATTTTATTAACGTAAATTGTTGAAATCATCGGCGCACCAATAATTGCTGAATCTTGCTTACCTTACTTAGAGAGAATTTTTTGTCAATATCTATTAGCGAGACAAAGCTTATTCGACGTAAATCTAAGACCAAAGCACCATAACCTAAGGCATTATCCACAATTAATGTTGGAATTTGGACCTTTAATGAAAGTTTGGACCTTGTGGTTCGAGAGTAAACATACTTTTTTTAAGCGATTGGTTCGCTTCCTTCATAATTGTATTAACAACAACAAGTCATTCACTGAGAAACATGAACTTCATCAAAGTTTAATTTATTTGGGAGCAGATGTCAGGTTTTGTGTACAAATCTTCGAACCCAATGACTTTCATGTTCAAATCTATGACGAGCAGATTAAAGCTGCTTTAAAAAAATCTAATTTACCTGGAGTGCTACAAGAGTGCAGCCGGTTTTCAATACAAGGTACTGAGAATAATAAAGGCAATGCTTTAGCCATACGTCAGAAAGGTTATCAACACGAAATTGTCATTGGAAAAATATGTATTTTCTTTGTGATAATGAGCAGACGATATTTATAGTAGTTGAAGTAGTTGAAAACTACCCCTGGCCATATTGCGAGTGTCTTCCTGTATCCTCGATGGTAGATTACAAACCAATGTATCAGTACAATTTGGGAAACATGCTGTGTATAAAACCTAATCATGCATTCCTTTGAAACAACTGACTAGTACTTTCTTCAATGAATTCATTAGCAAAAATATTCCTTGATAATCAAAAACTTTAAAAATGATTGTCAATTGAACCTTGGGCTATTACGAAAACTTACTTATTGCTGATATTTGTTTTTTTGTGTGCACATTTTTAACTTTAAAGATGCCTCTATTTAGAATATGCCATCCCAATGAAGAAATTAGAGCAACGATATGTGCAAAAGTTTTCTTTTATAATTATTTTTGAATAACTATTATTGAGTTTATTCATTTTTAAGGTTCATTTTGAAGACTGTAATTCAATGATTGAGGACGATTCGGTTCTTTTAGCTTACGATGAAGATAGCATTAGGAATCAGCAGCCACCCTTGAAGCTAAAAATCGTACTTGCAAAAGCACAATCTTTGGCGCAATCGAATACTCGCTTTGAAGAAGAAACAAGCCGAGTAAGTTTTAGCATTGGTTAGTATACGCTATATATGCTAGTTTTAATTTGTCTCTAATAAGCCTAATTATTTATAGATTTGTGGATGTGGGTAAAGAAAATCCACCTGCGTAATCCTCAATCTTTTATCATTATTTTGAAAAGGGACACTAAACGCAGTTTGTGTCATCTTTCATGAACAGGTTTCAATATGCGCAGATAATATTTTATTTCGTATTCGTTTTTTTCTGGCAGAATATTAATCTTCTTGGTCCCTATTTCATCTTTTTCTTTAAAAATTCATTTCCTTGTTTGAACATTTATTTATTGTAATGAAAATTCCTTTAGAGATTCTATTATTTGGTTTAAAATTCATGTTTTTTTTTGCAGCAACTAATAGTTTTTGGGTAAAAATTAACTTTCTTTTTATAAATTTATCCTTTTGGTTTAAACCTAGTGTTTTTTTAATGAAAAATTAATTTCATTTTTTGTCGATAAGTAATCTTTCTTGATAGAAATTTAATCTTATTGTTTGCAAATTCTTCTGTTTGGTTGAAATTTAATTATCCGGTGGAAAATTTTGTATTTGGTTGAAGTATATTTTTTTACTGACAATTTGAATTTATCTATTATAGATGAAAACTAACAAATTTTTTGGAAACTTCGGTTTTTTATAGAAAAGTAATCTCATGAATTTAACCTTGAACTTTTTGGTTGAAAATGGGGTCCCGGTGGTCTAGAAATCGAAAATTCAAGGTCGAAAATTCAATTTTTTTTTCACAAAAAAAAAATAAAAAACGATAGTTAAACTCGGACGGTGCGAGCGATTTTAGCTCTCCTATTCATCTGAAAAATACAAACCAAAAAAATTATTAATCAGTATGAGTACAGCTATCGTCGGTACTAGAAAAAAAAGAAAAAGAATGAAAATTGACAAAATGGCGCACTTTTGAAATTGAAATTCTAAAAATTGAGTTTTTTCCCCCAGTTTTTTAATTTATAAAATATGAAATAATTGCAATAAAAATATAATTCTAGTACCAACGATAGCCATTGATGTTGTAAATGACATATTAAAATTTCAGACGATTCGGTTGAATAGTTTTTTTTTTTAACGCACCATGCCGAAAAATGTAGTTTTGAGATAATCGAGTTTAAAGTTTTAA
>NC_046659.1:16184261-16189287 GCF_010883055.1 Belonocnema kinseyi | reverse complement strand
AGGGAGCTCTTCTTAATATTTTGACACCAAAATCATGTCGATACACCTTACCGACTGCGAGTAAAGCCACCCACGCTTTAACTTGACAGACTGTAGATATTCTTCATCATCTTCTGCTCCATTCGGACCCTTTGATAAGCAGTTATAGAAATGTAGAATCCAGGAAGATGAAACCTCTGTCAGAAATGGATGAAAGCATGACAATCTCCAAGGAGTGAGCTCGATTCTTACTTACTGAAGCATAAATGCCTACCTGAAAACGGCCCTTTTCAGAGCCACATAAGTCAAAAATGGCTGAAAGTATCACAATCTTCAATGAGTGAGCTCGATTCTTACTTACTAAAGCACGAACGCCTACCTGAAAACGGCCCTTTTCAAGTCCACATAAGTCAAAAATGGCTGAGAGTATCACAATCTCCAATAGGTCAGCTCGATTTTCACTCACTGAAGCACGAATAGCTATAAACAATATGACAGCAAGGATTCTTTTGCAATACATTTCAAATTGATTCCGCAAAAAAAATCAAGCCTATACATGAAAAAATGGTAAAAATGTGCAATTGTTTATAAAAATTGTTTAAATAATTATCAGTTTTTGTCACTATTAAAAATATAATAGCAAAGAGTCTTTTGCAAGACATTTCGAATTGATTCCACACAACAAAAATCAAGCCTATACATGAAAAAATGGTCAAAATGTGCATTTGTTTATGAACATTGTTTAAATAATCACCACTTTTCGATCACTATGAAAAATATTACAGCAAGGTGTCTTTGGTAAGACATTTCAAGGTGATTCCGCAAAAAAAATCAATCCTATTCATGAAAAAATGGTCCAAATGTGAATTTGTTTATAAAAATTGTTTAAATAAGTGGCAATTATTATCTATTCTTAACTTATTGTAAGTCCACATAATTATCAGTGATACTTTATACAAAAGCTATGGGTTAAAATTAGCTAATCATTGCGAATCACGAAAAAATGACTTTTGTGAATTAAGTTGTTTATAACATTATTAACAATTTTTGTAGTTTCTCTAACCAACTGGAAATTATTTTTAGTTGCTTATTTAATTGATTTATGACCTTTTTTAATGGATTTGAAAGTCTTAGAAAAAATGGTATCACGGAAAAATTTAGCAACAAAAAGTTGTAACTTTGCTGTTAAATAAAAAATTTACATTACGTCGAATTAAAATATCCTCAGTTACTTGTTATAACTGGAAGCCTTACGGTCAAGCCTTACTTGAACTTTAGTTCAGGACACTAAACGAGTGTACCAAAGGCCAATCTAATAGACCAATTTTTTTAACAGTTATCGCGTTCACAAACAGACAGACATACAGATAGGCACATTCGTCAAAACCTGTTTTTCGGACACGTGGACATTTGACAATAACTGGGGAGGGGGGGGGCAGATTTTACGCAAATCTAATACATTCCCTGGTGAGAATGTAAAAAATATATAAAGTGAAAATAATTTTTTTTTTCAAAGAAAATAATTTGTTGAGGCTTTTTACCTTATGAAATATTTAATTCATTATCAGCTGATTAATTCTGTGCACAATATCGAAGTATATAAAGATTTAATTTAATTTTTTTTTCAATTAAGGAACCTAAATTTATTATTTAATGATCATCTAATTAAACATTACTTAATAAATTTAATACAGAAGTTTACTCTTTCTTTTAAACACTTCTATTGCAATCAGATGAATTTTTATTATCCTTCTGATGTGAAATGAGAGTCTGAATTCCATTTTCAAACTTATATGTACATGTTTGAATTTTTTTCAATGAGATGAGATGTATAAAAATGCTGCTTGAAATTTACAGGAGAGTATAATGTAAACATTATTTGAATGTTTTAATAAAAATAATTGTTTAATGCTTCTTATCTTGTGAACTGATCAATTAATTATTAACTGATTTAACTAAAACTCAATTTTTCTTGAATTAGTTTAACAGGTTACGATTAAATAAAATTTTCAAGAAAGAAAGTTCAAATTTAAAAATATATATATACTATTTACTTAAAGGTTATATACTTGAATATTGAATATAAGTGGCCTGATGAAAGTTAATTAATATATTAAATACCACAATTTAGATTAAATAATGTTTCAACTGATTCTGATGTTGTGAAATGAGTCTTTGAATTCAAGTTTTCTAAATATGTTTTCATTTTCTTCTCGGATAAGTATAAAAAGTTTTCAAGCAATCCAATTCTCAGGCATGAAAAAAAAAAAATAGATGGAAAATTAATTCAATTTTTGAATGAAAATTTTAGTCTAATTCTTTTTATGTTATGAACAGAATAATTTAATTCAGTTGATTAATTTTTTTCATACCAGATAAATGCTAAGTGAAAATTATTTGAATGATTCAATATAAAATAATTCTTCAATGCTTAATATGTTATGAACAGATTAAGTACTTATTATTAGCTGAATAATTTTTGACAATAGTACATTACATAACTTTTGAATTCATTTACATTGGATATAAGCCTTATAATAATCGCTTATTTATGTTTAAACTATTTCTGTTACAATTACATAGTTTTTCGAAAAGTTGATGTTTTGACATGAGTATTTGAATTCAATTTTTAATTAATTTCAATTTCTAAATTCAATTTAGTGCATGTGTTTTATTTTTTATAAAAATAAGTGTTGAAGGTTATTAATAAATAAAATTTTTAGTAAGGAAGTAAGTTTAAAATATATATAAAGCAAAAATAAATTTATTATTTCATACTTGTTTGAACTAGTTACAAACGTTATTAATAAATTATACGTATAGAAATGCTGTTTCAAAATTTAAAGGAGAATATAATGTAAACATTATTTTAATTTTTCAATAAAAATAATTGTTTCGAGCTTTTTGTTTTGTGAAATGATCAATTAATTAACAAATGATTCTACTAAAACTTAGATTTGATAAATTTAGTTTAGAAGTTTATGAATAAATAAAACTTTCAAAAATGAATGTTCAAACTTAAAAAAATATATAAAGTATATCAAAGTTATTTGAATGTTTTATAAGAGAATTATATTTTAATGGCTTTTCTTTTGTAGAATGGCCAATTTATTATAAGCTTACTAACTTTTTCTGAATATTGAAGTGAATAAAGATTAATACTTAGTTTCTAATATTTAAGTAACATGAAATAATTATTTACTTATAGGTTATACAATGAAATATTAAATATAATTTTCCTATTAAAAGTTAATTTATATTTACAATTATATTATTTCAATTAGATCATTTTTCAAATGATTCTGATTGAGTGAAATGAGCATTTGCATTCGATTTTTCAAATGTTTTCATTCTTTGTCTGGAATTAATATCAAAAGTTATCAATAAAACAAATTTTTAAAAATGAATGTGAAAATTAAAAAAATGTCGAGTATAAATTATTTCAATGTTTAAATAAAAATGATTTTTTAATGCTTTTTATGTTATGACTTATGAACAGATCAATTAATTGATAGCTCACTAATTTTTTCGTAACATTGAAGTAGATAAAGATTTTTTTTTTTAATTAAGGAAATGAATCGATTATGTATTTTAAAGTTATGTAATTGAATATTGGTTATAATTTGTGCAATAAAAGTTTATTAATGTTAAAAATACTTCTTTTTTAATTATATCATTTGTGTAAATCTTTGTTATGCTATGAAGTGAGTATCTGAATTCCCTAATTTCGAAATGATCGGAACATATACATATTTTTCCAGAATATTTTAAAAGGTTATTAATAATGATTAAAATTATCAATAAAATACAAAGTAAAAATTATTTGAATTATTCAATTAAAATAATTCTTTAATGCTTTTTTTTGACATGAACAGATTATTTAATTATGAGCTGATTAATTTGTTTATAATATTACATTACACACTGAAAAAACTAGTTTGCTGGGACAACTAACAAAGTAGTAGGCCCAACTATTTTAGTTTGTAATATATGCCACTGCTATTAAAGTGGGTAAAGGCTACTACTTTTATTCGCAAGATTGGTAGTAGGTGTCCTTACTACTTTATTTGTTCTCGTTACAAGTTTCGATGGTAGATACTACTTTCAGGTACACTGTTAAAAATGTTTGTGATTTTACGATACATCACAACACAAAATGTAATGTCAAATTATAACTTTGGTATTGTGAAGTGAAATTACAATACACGTACTGTGAATTGAAAGCATCGTGTGACCGCCGCTGCGAAGCAGCGCCATATTATATATATCAGCTGAAAAAATAATAGTTTTATTTTGTGCATGGTATTCGTGTAGGTTATGTCAGTGATTTCGACAGCATTTTGCATAAAAATTATCAATTGTTTTCAAACTTTAAGTGTCTGCTGCAGATTATATTATTTCGTGATATAAAAATAAAAATCAAGACATTCTAAAAGTTACCGCGAAAATACCAACTTTTGTTTTTGCTTTCAAATCCCTACCGATAGAATTCTCAGAGTACAGTGTGTCCCATATTTATAGGGCCACCCCATTTTTTAAGGATATTTTTTTTTCTATTGAAACAAAATGCACCAAATATCTTGAGTGGATAAATGAGTCGAATTAACGATTTTTCCTAAAATATAGAGCTCGCAATTCCATTCGTTCATTTATTTGGACATTTTTTTCGAAAAAATAGATGTCCCAAATTAATAGGACCACTAAAAAAAACTTCCATTTTTTTGAAGAATAATAAATAATTCGTAAAATAATGCAATTTAAAATATACGATATTAAAATTTTACTTCTTACATGCCATAAACATATACATATGTATGTATACAAACTAAATATTGTGCGTGAATTCCCAAAGAAATTTACAGTTGTGTTTTTCTTTTAATTTAAATTTTTCCCAAGGATTTTTCACATACATAATTTTCCACATACATTCTTTTTGGGGATTACAGACGTATTTTTCCTATTTTAAAAGTGTATATTCGCACAATATGTTCGAAATAAATATTTCTCCTATTTTTATTGCGGGGATCCCCGTAAGTAGCGGGAGTTC